>NC_139581.1:72500-122500 GCF_946808225.1 Silurus aristotelis
CGGTGAAATGTACTAGTAGATTGTTTTACATGAAAATATAAAACACCCCCTGAAAATAAACCCTACCGCGTCTTTTGAAGCAAAAATCAATATAACCCTGTCTTATTTTTGGGGAAGCACAGTACCTGAAAACGCTGAAGAATCCATAGCGCTAGCATTAGCTGCTAACCAGGAAGTGGATTGTTTCGTGTTTCATGTTCAGCTTCAAGAATTTCACGTAAAGGAAGAAAATCCTGACAATTCCACATGTCGAGGGAGTGAGTGAATGAATGAAGGATGGAAGGAAGACATTTGTTAAATTCTGCTGAAATCAATAGAACAGTTAAGTAGATCAGATCTTTAGAAAATTAAACATAAAACACACAAACACACTTACATACACATCTGTATTACACAAATGGTCTAACAAATTTAATTTAATCAATTTAATTTCTGCCAATTTCTTTGATTACAAAATTTTATCAATATAATTGTGTGAATTAATTTCATTTATTTTATTTTTATTTTTTATAAAATATTATTTTATATATATAAAATTTTTTTAAGCAGGCATTTTATTCAAAATAGTTTCAAAAGCGTAAACGTTTGATGTTTACAAATGTTAATAATAATAAACTGCATTAATAAAACTAACCGTACCAAAATCAAACCGAACTGTGAATTTTGTGTACTGTTACACCTCTAACATATATTTATTTATATATATATATAGATATATAGATAGATAGATAGTGTGAGGATTAAAGTGGAAATAAATAAGTTTGTTAGCTGAGTTTAAATTGTAACACACACACACACACACAGAGAGAACAGTAGGTAGTCAGGACAGTGTGAGTAGGAGATCAGTTATCTGTCTGCTGTGAGAAACGTAGCAGGAAGTTCAGTTCAGTAGTAAAATTCTACAGAAACTAAAGTGTGTGTGTGCAGTTTTTGCTGCTTCTTGGTGAAAGTTGGGGAACAGAAGTCTGAAAAGAAGTAGAGCTGTTGCTATTGATTATTTTCAGTATTCTACTGAAGTACTTTTTCTTTATTAAATATACTAAATATTCAAGAGAAAATAAGACGGGTCTCTTACATAAGCAGGTAATTTATTTCCTTTTTAACAAAATAACAATTGTTATTGCTGAAATTGCCTACAAAAATATCTGTGAAAACTAAAACCTATTTAGTGCATTAAATTGCCAAATTACATCAAAATGTACTGTAAAAATGGAAAACACACTCTGTGCTGGTGTCTGAAATCGTCCCAAACTTTGGAAACTTTTTACTTAAACCTGAATCTTCTCCTCCGCTGTTTTCTCTCCGTTCCTCCATTTTTCATTCTGCAGTGTCTTCTGTGTTCTCTGTCCAGAGTGCTCCAGATTTTAGTGGGTGGTGCGTCAGTAATAATGGTCCGTGGGGAAACGCAGTGCTCAGTGTGTAGTTAAATGGACTAAATTCTAGGGCTGGGACGATTCACTAATCTGGCAATTCAATACTATCCCGATACTTTTGTGGTGATTCAACACATATTGCGATTCTGTAGCTATTGCGATTTATTGTTTAAATTGTGATTTTTGTTTGCTTAATAAAGATAATAGAAAAGTTTAAAACAGATACGACATCATCTAATACAGACAACAACAAAATAAACCCTTTAAAAAAGCGGTAACGTCTTCCCACCACCTCTCCGGAAAAGTAAAATAATGAAATGTATATCGATTCTGAGGTAAACAAATCCATCTCAAAATCGTTTTAAAAAGAATCACGATAGTTTGGTGAATCGATTTTTTTTCTCCCACCCCTAGTAAATTCAATTAAATTAAATTCCTGTTTATTTGTATTGAGCTTTTAATAATGAACATTGTCTCAGAGCAGCTTTACACAGATAATGTGGTGATAAAAATGAAGATGTTCTTTATACGTGTGAATGAAGACTAAATGGACTTACTGAACTTTTGTAATTGAATTACTGAATTTACTGGAGGAATTGTTACAGCCTGGTGGAGTCTGCTGGTGATTTCAGAAAAAAATCATGCTGAGTGTGAAGTGTGTGAAGGGCTGAGAGCAGTCATGGTTTTGATATAAACAGGGATTTTGGAAGGTTTGTGTTAGACGTGAGTCGATGTACTGAATCTGGGTAGCAGTGTGAGCTAGCAGTACTCAGGCAGGTATGTTCTTAGGACCAGCAGCTTTCCTGGAGTTAAGTGTAAAGAGCTTTTCTGACATCCTCTGCATTCTGTTCACATCTAGAGATGTTTCTATTTACATCTAACGTTTACAAACTGATAACAATTATTCCGATATGACCTGGACCAGGAGAGGGCTTCACCCTCACACACGCATGACTGATCATTTCTATAGTATTCTATAGTGTGATTTCTATATAACTGCTTGTTAGAACTTTATCTGAATGCCCCAATTGATTGGAGAGTAAAAAAACACTACACACACTCAGCTACACCGTCACTGGTTCACTGCTGATCTAAAAATAAGTAAAGGGCTATTAGGGTTCCATGATGAATTGTTTTGGAACAAAAGGTTGTCTAGTTCGAGCTGAGACTTGTGGAGCAATGGGTGAGCCAAAGACTGAGGTGAAGGAGCTGCATGAAGAAGGTAAAGCAAAAACTGAGTGTTTTGGAACAAGATTGAGATGTTTACAAAGAGATGAAGCTGCTCAGATCAGACCTGAAGATTCCTATTTATTTATTATTTATTTATTCTCTGAGCTGTGAGTTGCATCAACTCGAGTAGTGACCATGAAAATGTGTAGAAAATTAAGAGGAAAAAAAAAAAGTGTAGGATCAGATATTATTTATATGTACACACACACACACACACACACACACACACAGCTATCTATATCTATATATATATATATATCGCTGTCACAAATCAGGGTTACAGAAATAAATACATTTAAGATGTATAAGTTTAATTATCTGCAATGAGCAAGTCAGAGGAGTCTGCTGAGAGAAAACGCCCTGATGTGAGGTGTGTGTGTGTGTGTGTGTGTGTGTGTGTGTGTGTGTTAAAACCTCTGTTTCTAAATCTATGTTGTAGCTTTAATTTAACATTTACGGTGTTGAGGTTGGTACAGGAGTGTGTTGCAGTAATGCTGATATCAGACATGTTAATTTTCTCACACACACACAAACTATAATAGCATGCCATAATAACAATCTAACACACACTGTGTATGTGACCTAGAGGAAAAGAGACTCAGCACCTGTTCATTCTCTCTCTGGTGTGTGTGTGTGTGTGTGTGTGTGTGTGTACATTTATATTTATAACACTAACCTTTTCAGCTCCACTCTGATCTTCAGCTTGGACTACCTCAGGTTCAGTGAGACGTTTTTCTGGCAGGAGATTATTTGTGTTTAAGTTTTGCTTGGATCTGATTTACTGAAGCAGTGTTCAAGTGAACCGTCCTGATCAACTCTCGTGTGTGTGTGTGTGTAAATAAATCTTTGGTTATTACTTTAACCTTAATGAGCAGGCAGATGTGTTTACACACACACACACACACACACACACACACACACACAAAGGTGTATCTAATTGTTATAATCCTGTTCTGTTGTTTAGATGCCAAACCACAGATGAATAAAAATGGGAAAAGGGGCGGAGCTGTGAGCGGAGCTTCATTCCTCACCTGGTTCATGGTTCTGGCTCTTCTGGGCGTCTGGAGCTCAGTTGCTGTGGTTTACTTCGACCTGGTGGATTATCAGGGAGTGCTCGGTGAGTTTATCATCTCTCACAGTTTGCAGTGTTTATCTACAGGAGAATTGATTATTAAACAAAATATTGTACATGAACACTTCCTCACGTTGTGTGTGTGTGTGTGTGTGTGCGTGTGTGCGTTTACCTTCACAACAAACATCTGCATTAATGATATCTACTGAACATAACATCTTTTAACTGTCAGCCGGTGTACATTTCACTTTCACTATTTAACAATTTTTACTTATTTTCTAAAATGTGTGTGTGTGTGTGTGTGTGTGTGCGCGTGTGTGTGTATTCTGGTTAAAATCTTTCATGCAGCAAAGGCGAAGAACTTGCGCTTTAATATTTCAGAGATTTTACAAGGTATGATTTTAAATAAAAGATTATAGGAATCATAAACTATTTCATGGGCCAATTTATTAGGAACAGTTCTTCCAGTCACCATGCGGTGTGAATATTTATTTTCATATCTAACGTCAGAATAAGAAGTATGTGATGTAGAAATAACGGAATGAAAGATTGAAATGATGAATGAAATTCACCAGGTAAACTCTCCTTGTATGATGCTGATGGTGATGGAGACTTTGATGTGGAAGATGCTAAGGTTCTGCTGGGTGGGTACACAAACTTATTCACATATTTCACAGTATTTAATACACAGTGTATTACATAGTATTTATCAGCTTTTAGTTTCTGTTGCATGGCTGATGTTCGGTTTATTTAATTTCACTGCAAATTACAAACTGAATGTGCATGAAAAGGTAGGTGTGTGTAAGTGTAGTTGTGTGTGTGTGTGTGTGTGTGCATTAACTAAATACTTTTGAATGAATAATTATCAGAATGTAGTGTATCTGCAGTAACACTCAGAACCGCTTTATATTTCTGTACTACACAGTGTGCGTGTGCGCGAGCGTGTGTGCGGCTGCGTGTGTGTTTGTGCGTGCGCGTGCGTCTTCGAGGGGAGTATGGGTAAAAGTGTGATGTACCACAGAAGTGCTCTTCACATGCATAAATCTGATAAACACAATGCTCACATTAGCTGTCATGTGACCAGAAGCACAGCTTCATAGACACGCCCCCATGATGTAGACACACCCCTGGTGACCACACTCCTGATAAAAACATGCCCTTTATCTAGACACAAACCCCCCCCCCCCCCCCACCCCCGTGTGGCCACGCCCTATCAGAAGTCTAAAGCGGTCTGTAGTGGTGTTTACAGTGAAGTTACTGCACAGCTGTCGTGTCTCTGCATGACCTATTGCTTTACTTTATTACTTTCAGTCCTTCAGCTTCAATCTCCTACTAAACCTCACCTGTAACTTCCTTTCCCTCTGTTCTTCCATCTTCCTGCTCCACCACTGTGTCCCCTGTTTCTCTCTCCCCCTCTTTCCCTGTTCCACGTGTGATTAGGATTGACTCGAGACGGCAATACAGAAAGGTCAGAATCCCTTGAAGAAGTGCTCGATATTTTAGCAGAAGAAGGTTCTGACTGGTTTCAAGGCTTCTTCACATTCCTCTATGATGTTATGAGTCCGTTTGAAACGCTCGAGGAGGAGGAGTCTGAAGCTGCAACAGACGACGTTTCCGGCACGTCTCAGACTGAAGGAGTTCAGGGTCAAAAGACCTGCGTGATTTTAGGACTTCAGAACCAGTGATTTATATCCTATTCCTCTCACACGTTTTACTGGAGGAGATTTTAGTCTCCATCTCGGATTTTCTCTTTCGTGAAAAAGGACATTTTATTTCCACTTGAAAAACTCTTGATTTGTTTTCTATGTAAATAAGGTGTGTGTATAAAACACAGCTTCTGCAGCACTTTCTCCAATATGATTGAATCTTCAGGGTTTTTAGGGTTGTGCTGATATTTACCACTTATATATTACAATAATGTCACTATCTCTAGAAGTTCATGATCTTATCGCTCTGTATTTATTGCATTCTCAGCAGAACTCCTTCAACTTCATCAGCATGACCTTGATGTAACCTTAATTTACTCCACCTGACTCGTTTCTCAGCAAAGATACATGATTTTCTATATACAGTAGTGAGAAGCTGATTAACGCCATAGCAGATATGCCGATGTTCAAGTCCACTGTACAGAGGAACTGTATCTTATTTCTGCTCTGTAAGTTGCCTCAAAAAATTAGCTGACCTCCACACACACACACACACACACACACACACACACACACACACACACACACACACACACGGTTCTTTTTCAGCATGTCAGCGCATCACTGTGGCTCTGTATGTGACTGTAATCACGTGAGTGTCGGTTTTACTCTAATCTGATTGGGTCATCACTAACAAGCTTCAGAGCAATAACTGACTTTCAACCTGCAATAGGTTTTTATCTCTCTCTCTCTCTCTCTCTCTCTCTCTCTCTCTCTCTCTCTCTCTCTCTCTCTCACTTCCTGCTTCTCTCAGATCTACACTTTGATATCAGCGGTAAAGGTCATTAATTGTTGTTACAGACCTCAGTCTCAGATCCATGGAATTTGTGTTCTAAAAGTAGTTCAAGGAAAGACAACATTCTTATGACCTGCTGAACTCCATCACCAAGCCCTCCTCCTCTGCCACCACCACCACCACCAAACACTCCTCCTCCCCCTCCACCACCAAACACTCCTCCTCCCCCTCCACCACCAAACACTCCTCCAAAGGCACGAATGACAAACAGAATCCAGCTATATGTCACTGGGCAGTCAAGGTGGCAGGCCTGTAGTCATTCAGTCCAGTAATGGAGGGTTTCCTGGGTAATTGTGGAGACTTTAAAGCAGGAGGGGACCTCACACAGCTCCAGTGATCTGTTGAAGATATATGTAGGTGAAGATAGGAGCCAGTTGGTCAGCAGATGCTTTGAGACAGGAGGGAGAGACACAGTCTGGGCTGGGAGCTTTCCTTGTCTTCTGTCTCTGAAAGAGTCGATACACATCCTCTTCACAGATCGTGAGCGCAACTTGAGTGCTGGAAGTTGTTAGAGGGGTTCCCAGAGGTGTGCTGGGGCAGACAGTGAACTGGGTTTGATGAGAGGTGTGTAGATATTGTTCTCGAATTTGTTTACTTCAGTAGGGAGGGGTGGGATCTTGCAGGCCTTTCCACACTGATGCAGGATTGTTAGCTAAAAAACCTGCTTTTCAGCTTTCAGAGTAGCTTCTTTTGGCTATTCTGATCTCATTTGTTAATATATTCCTGGCCTGCTTGTACAGTGCCTTGTCCTCCCCTCTGTAGGCAGTTTTTTTTTTAGTTTGGCTGTGAACTATGGCTTGTTGTTACTACATTTCTGAAAGGTTTTGGTGGCACACACGTCTTCACAAAAACTGACAGTGTCAGTCAGTTCATCCAGGCAGTCAGTTCCAGCCTCAAAGACACTCCAATCAGAGCAGTCACAGCAGTCTTGTAGTTCCTGCTTTGCCTCACTGGTCCATCTCTTCACCGTTTTGACTACAGTCTTAGCAGATATAAATTTCTGCCTGTATGTTGGAATAAGATGAACCAAGCAGTGATCTGAGTTCCCCAAGGCTGTTTGCGTGCTTAAGAACGGTGTAGCAGTGATCCTCTTTTCTCTTGTGGGACAATTAATATGCTGCCTGTATTTCGGAAGTTCAAGTGTTAGTTTTGCACTGCTAAAGTCTATAAGGATAATAAAAAGAGAATCCAGATATTTGGTTAGCCAGGTTTTGCAGTGCATCACTCACGTTGGCCTGCGGTGTAAACTCCGGTCAGAATGAATGTGGATAAAACGGTTTACAGTTTGTGAACAGTGATTCTGAGTTTGAGCTGCAGTATTTATTCAGCACTGTGACATCTGTACACCAACGTTCGTTGATGTAGAAGCAGATTCCGCCACCTTTCATTTTACCGGATAGCGCCGTTACGCAATCTGCTCGGTGTACATGGAAGGAGCAGCTGCTCTCTATGATACATGGAGGAGATGCAGGCGTGCTTCCCCCATTGGCATCTCCCCCATGTACCATAGTGCGGGCTGCTCCTTCAACTAAGAGCTCGAAAAAATGTTGTGTTTGTAAAAACTGGTGAAAATGTGTCTGGACTACAGTCCTTAATCCTTAAAGCTCCCGTCCTTACTCCCGAATTTCATGGATCTCCAGACCGTAAATGAGAAACATCTTGCCTCCAATCAAAGAGAACACCATCCAGAGGAAGACCAGGACGAAGTGGGCAAATCCAAGGAGAGGAGCAGGAACAGTGATCACTGGAACTTCAGGAGCATGTTTAACTCGAGAGAGAGAGAAAGAGAGAGATTAGATTAGATTAGATTAAACTTTGTACACATGTACAAGTAAAAGGCAACGAAATGCAGTTTAGATTTGTGTTTACATAAATTACATATATTAAATAAAATGGTATTATAGGAGTAATCTACAGATGTGTATGTACTATGAACATAATATACAGATGGCTATTACTATAAACAGAATTTTACAGATGTGTATGTGCTATGAACATAATATGGCTATTACTATATACAGAAATCAGGTAGATATATACGATGAAGTGTTTTAGTGCAAGATGCATATGTAAACAGTTGGTACTGTGAATAAACAGTTGTTAGTGCATATGAGCATAAGGTTTACTTGTAAACAGTCCATTAGTGCAAGGGGGGGGGGGGGGGGTAGCAGTGTATGAAGGGAAGTCGGATCAGTGAGGGGCGGAGTTCAGTAAAGAGAGGAGGGCAGAAGAGAAAACAGGCTATGGGCGGGATGAGAGGAGTCCTTAAGAATGCTGCGAGCTCGACGCAGACAGCGTTTCTTCTGGATGTCCTCCATGACTGGAAGTGGAGTCCCTGTGATGCGCTGGGCGGTTTTCACTACCCGCTGCAGCGCCTTTTGCTCGGCAACAGAGCAGCTCCCATACCAGACTGTGACACAGTCAAGTCAAGTTTATTTGTATTGCGCTTTTCACAACACACATTGTCTCAAAGCAGCTTTACAGAAATCAACAGTGAAGGTGAATGGTGTGTGTTTATCCCTGATGAGCAGCCGTGGCAACTGTGGCAAGGAAAAACTCCCTTAGATGATATGAGGAAGAAACCTTGAGAGGAACCAGACTCAAAAGTGGAACCCATCCTCATTTGGGTGACATCAAGAGTTTGATCATAAATCTTTCAACAATACAGAACACTGGAGAGTGAGAACTAACATGAGTACTGGAGTATAAGATTATAAGTGATGTTCTTTCTGCAGTCTTTGGTATAAAAGTAGGAGCTACTGAGCTCAACATTTGTGATCATCACAGATCCAGCATCAGCTTCTCCATGCCAGAGCCTTTAAACACTCCAGGAGGTCCAATGTCGAAACTCCACAGATGTAGCGGGATCCAAATGGCACTGGTACGTCTCTAGATGGTTCAGGATGTTTGTGAGTTCGACATCTACTTCTTTAAGGTCCATAATCTTCACGAGGTGGGACGTGACTGGAGCTGGAGCAACCTTAGGAAGCCTTGGGATGGGGAGAGAAAGAGAAGCAGTGGAGAGGAATTAGCGTAGCTGCTGTTCATGATATTAACAGCACAAGTTGATAATGTGATGTGATCAGATGTTCTGGAGCACAAGGTTATGATGTGATGTGTGTGATGTGTGTTATGTGTAGAACTCGCTAAAAACATACGTCTTTAATCTGCACTTAAACTGGGTGAGTGTGTCTGAACCCCGAACACTGTCAGGAAGACTATTCCAGAGTTTAGGAGCTAAATGTGAAAATGCTCTACCACCTTTAGTGGACTTTGCTATTCTAGGAACTACTAGAAGTCCAGAGTTTTGAGATCTCAGGGAGCGTGACGGATTGTAGCGTGTTAAAAGACTGGATAGATACATGGAGATAAACCATTTAGTGCTTTATAAGTGAGTAGCAGTAGTTTGTAGTCTATTCGAAACTTAATAGGAAGCCAATGTAGGGACGATAAGATTGGGGTTATATGATCGTATTTTCTTGACCTAGTAAGAACTCTTGCTGCTGCATTCTGAACTAACTGAAGCTTGTTTATTAATGATGCAGGACATCCACCTAGTAATGCATTACAGTAGTCTATTCTGGAGGTCATAAACGCATGGACGAGCTTCTCTGCATCAGATATAGATAACATATTTCTTAGCTTAGAAATATTTCTAAGGTGAAAGAAGGCTGTTTTTGTAACTTGATTGATGTGATATTTGAAAGACAAGTTGCTGTCTAAAATAACTCCCAGGTCTTTTACCGTTGAACTAGTAGTTACAGAACAACCGTCTAAATGCAGGCTGAGATGCTGAAGTTTCTGTGTACTGGTTTTTGGGCCAATGAGCAAAATCTCCGTCTTATCAGAATTTAATCGTAGAAAGTTATGGGTCATCCAATCTCTTATTTCCTTAACACACTCAGTTATATATTAATTGAGTGTATCGCCTGTTTAGATGAGAGATATAGCTGGGTATCATCAGCATAACAATGGAAGCTAATTCCATGCCTTCTAATAATATTTCCTAACGGAAGCATGTATATTGTGAAGAGCAGGGGTCCTAGAACTGAACCTTGTGGCACGCCATATTTCACTAGCATTAGCCTGGATAGCTCTCCATTTAAATCTACGAAATGGTAACGATCGCACAGGTAGGATTTAAACTAGCTTAATGCCTGTCCCTGAATGCCGATGTAATTCTGTAAGCGATCTAGGAGAAGATCATGATCTATAGTGTCGAATGCAGCACTAAGATCTAGTAAAACTAACCGCGAGATGAAGCCTTTGTCTGAGGCTAAAAACAGGTCATTAGTGATTTTAACTAGAGCAGTTTCTGTGCTATGATGGAGCCTGAAACCTGACTGAAACTCTTCAAAGATATTGTTCTCTTGTAAGTAGGAACAGAACTGGGCAGCGACAATCTTTTCTAAAATCTTAGACATAAATGGGAGATTTGAAATTGGTCTGTAATTCGATAGCGTGCTTGGATCCAGATTAGGTTTCTTAATGAGGGGCTTAATAACTGCTAACTTGAGGGATTTAGGGACGTGACCTAACGATAGTGAGGAGTAATAATATTGAGAAGAGACTCACCAGCTGTATATAACACTTCCTTCAGTAGATTTGTTGGAATTGGATCTAACTGACATGTTGTTTAAGCTTTGGTAATAACATCATGCAGCTCTTCCTGTCCTGTACATGTAAAACAGTGTAGTTGTGGAGTTGAAGGTAAGACTGTCTCAGGAGATGGTCTCAGAGGTTGAACTGCCACAATTGTTTTTCTAATGTTATCTATTTTTTCAGTGAAGAAATTCATAAAGTCTTCACTACTAAACTGTGATGGAACACATTTTTCAGATCCCTGATTTGTTGTTAATTTAGCGACTGTACTGAAAAGGAACCTGGGATTGTTTTTGTTATTTTCTATGAGTTTGCTCAGGTGTTTAGCTCTAGCAGCTTTTAGCGCCTGTCTGTAGCTAAGCATACTGTCTTTATACGCAATTCTAAATACCTCCAATTTAGTTTTCCTCCATTTTCTCTCCAGATTACGTGTTGTTCTCTTTAGGGCATGCGTATGACTATTATACCAAGGTGCAGGTGCTTGTTCTCGAACCTTTTTTAACCGGATGGGGGCAACAGTGTCTAATGTGCTAGTGAGGATAAGGTCTATGTTGTTAGTTATTTCATCAAGATTATTATCAGTTATGGGTTTAGGGTGAAACTGAGATAAATCAGGCAGGTTATTTATGAATCTGTCCTTAGTGGTTGGAACAATAGTCCTACCAAGTCGATACCGTGGTGAAACACGGTTAATCTGCTCTACCGGTAGTGTGTACAGTAGGAGATAATGGTCTGTGATGTCATCACTCTGAGGTAAAATATCTATATCGGTGACGTCTGCTCCGTGGGATATTATTAAGTCTAGTGTGTGGTTAAAACGGTGGGTTGGTCTGGTGACGTTTTGTTTAACTCCAAAAGAGTTTAGTAAATCGACAAATGATAATCCTAGGGCATCGTTTACATCATCTACATGAATAATAAAATCTCCTACAAGCAGCACTTTATCAAAGCTGATCAAGAGGTCTGAGAGAAAACAAGCAAACTCATGAAGAAAATCAGCGTAGGGTCCTGGGGGTCTGTACACGGTGACCAGAGCGAGTTTTCTATGCATGTCTGAAAGTACAATTTTAAGAACGAGCACTTCAAATGATTTAAAGCTGAATCCTAATCTCTGACTAACATTAAGAGAAGCACTATAAATGGTTCCTACACCCCCCCCACGACCAGTCTGACGGGGCTCATGCTTATAAACATATCCTGACGGTGTCGACTCGTTTAGACCCATATAATCACCTGGTTTAATCCAGGTCTCAGTGAGACAGAGTGCTGAGAGATTATTCTCTGTGATCATCTCATTTACAATCAGTGCTTTGGGTGCAAGTGATCTAATGTTTAAAAGACCGAACTTTAGAACTTTGTTGTGTTTGTTTATCTGGCATTTTTCAGTTTTAACTGCAATAAGATTATTTCTGGATCTTGTGTATGTAATTCTTGGTTTTACTACCCGAGGAATAGATACGGTTTCTATAAACTGGGCTGTGTGTGAACTTGTAACTATTTGGTCTGTTGTATGCGTGTTCTTATAGTTGAAGATTTCCTGATGTCTTACCAGTCAGATGGTGTGAAGTATCCTAGAGATGTTATCTGATAGCACTGCTGCTCCAACTCTGCTGGGGTGCAGGCCATCAGGGCGGAAGAACCTAGGACGCTCCCCGAAACAGTTCCAGTTATTAACAAAGAGAAGTTTGTGCTCTCGACACCATGACTGTAACCATTCATTTAGTGCTAAAAGTCTACTAAACTTCTTACCCCCTCGCTGGTAATTGGGAAGAGGTCCTGACACTATGATCCTCGTTGTGGGTGATGTGCTGCGTACCGTCTCCACCAGGATCCTGAAGTCCCTCTTTAAGATCTCCGTTTGCCTCAGCCTGGTGTCGTTCGTTCCGGCATGGTGCATAACAGCTCCGAAGTTCTCGTTCAGGATCATGGGTACCTGCGCAGCGACATCGAGAACACGAGCACCAGGAAAACAGCGAGTGTGCACCTTACCTTTAGCTCCGGTAGCGCGGACATGCCGGACGATGGAATCTCCGAGAATCACGGAATTGTGTTCTGTCTCGCGGAGAGGGGTGAAGCGGTTCTCGGTCGAAATCTCGAAGGCCCGTAGTGGAGGCGGGGGAGACGTCCTCGACCAAGGCATGGCTTGTGTCTTTCGCCGCTGCAGCATCCAGGGTCCGTGGTGCACCGGTGCCGGAGTGAACGATACCTGGGCGGGCCGCGTTGAGGTGCTGGGAGCATTAGATTCAACCCGGGAATTTACCTGGGAGAAGTGAGCGTCCACCCGGGATGTTTCCAGTGCCGCTTTCCGCTCTCGCAGCTGGGCATGCTTCGCATGTAGCTCGCGAATTTGTTTCTCCAAAGCCTCCATCTCCAACTCCACCATTTGCAACTCGAACGAGTCCTCGCCTGTGCTCAAAGGCAGACACACAGCCGGCATAGTGCTTATAATCACGAACGGAGTTAAGATACAAAGATATGAAAGAGTGAGAGGCAATGAATATAGTCAACACTAGTGATAGTCGAGTTAACTGACTACAGGCACAAGTCAGGAAGACAAAAACTATTTTTTAATTATTAAAAGAGAAAAAAAAAGAATAGATCAATAGTAAAGTTTATTTGAAAACGGCGAGAGAAATACAAACACAGCTGGTCAGGATGATTTCTATTGCACAGCGGTAGAAGTTCACCAGGATATCAGCGGAAAGCTGATTTTTTTCCCTAGTGTCCTCAGGAAAAAAGAGGCGCTGGTGAGCCTTCTTGACCAGGCTGGAGGTGTTGGTAGTCCAGGACAGGTCCACCGAGATGTGGATCCCCAGGAACTTGAAACTGGAGACGCGCTCAACAGCCATCCAATTGATGTGGGTGATGTCATGTGTGCCTCTTGTCTCTTTCCTGGAGTCCACAATGAGCTCCTTTCTCTTGGAGGTGTTACGGAGCAAGTTATTGTCATTGCACCATGTGGCTAGGTGCTGGATCTCTTCCCTGTAGGCAGTCTCATCATTGTTGGTGATGAGACCAATCACGGTAGTGTCATCTGCAAACGCGATGATGGAGTTAGATCTATTTACAGGCCTGCAGTCGGAGGTGAAAAGGGAGTAGAGGAAGGGGCTCAGCACACAGCCCTGTGGTATACCAGTGCTGAGTGTGATGGTGTTGGCGCAGATGGAGCCTGATTGAACCTGCTGGGGTCTGTTGGTCAGAAAGTCCATAATCCAGTTGCAAGTGGAGGTGTTAATGCCCAGATCTACAATTGTGGCTATTAACTTGGATGGAATGATGGTGTTGAATGCTGAGTTGAATTCAACAAACAGCATACGTGCGTAAGTGTTTAGTGTAGTGCCATGGAAACTGCATCTTCTGTGCTCCTATTGCTGCGGTAGGCGAACTGGTGAGAGTCCAATGTGGATGCCAGAGAGTCCTTCAGGTGTGCCAGGACCAGCCGCTCAAAGCACTTCATGATAATGGATGTCAGTGCTACAGGGTGGTAGTCGTTCAGGAAAATGGCAGATTCTGGAGAGACCCTAAGCCTCGCGATGTACTCGTGCCGCCATCTTGGTTGAGAGACACTGTACAGTGTGATCAGGGTGAAAGTAGGAACAAGACTCACTGTAGCAGCAGAACTAAAAGGGAGAAGCAGAAGGAAACACAGACATGAGGATCTCTGGGATAAGAGACGTCACCACACCACCATCAACAAACCTGAGTGAACATGTGAGAGTGAGGAGACGACAGCATCCAAATATCCCAGTTCACCAAACACTTGATATCCATGATCCCTCCAGATCTGCTCCTTTACCTCACAAACACCTACTGACTAAACACTCCACTAAATAAATATGTGTTCAGCCTCGACTTGAACACTGAGACTGTGTCCGAGTCCCGAACACTGATTGGAAGGTTGTTCCATAGCTGTGGGGTTTATAAGAGAAACATCTGCCCCCTGCTGGAGTCTTCATTATTTGAGGTACCAACAAATAGCCTGCACCTTTTGATCTAAGTAGGTGTGGAGGATCATCCTGGTACAGAAGTTCACTCAGATACTGCGGCGTGAAAGCGTTAAGTGCTTTATACGTCAGTAGTAGTATTTTATAATCAGTGTGAGATGTAATTGGGAGCAGTGTAGATGATTAAAACAGGGCTGATGGGATCATATTTTCTAGATCTATTGAGGACTCTTGCTGCTGCATTCTGAACTAACTGAAGCTTATTTCTGCACTTACTCCAACACCCAGACAGTAAAGCGTTACAGTAGTCTAATCTAGATGTTACAAAAGCATCAACTAGTTTTTCTGCATCCTGTAACGACATCATATTTCTAATTTTAGCAATATTTCTAAAGTGAAAGAAGGAGATCCTGGTGATATTCTTTAAGTGAGACATAAAGGAAAGACTCGCGTCAATAATCACACCAAGGTCTTTGACTGCTGTACACACTGAGACAGAAACACCATCCAGAGATGCTACAGAATCAGAAAGTTTGCTTCTAGCTGCATGTGGTCCTAAGTCAAGTCAAGTCAAGTTTATTTCTATAGCGCTTTTCACAACAGACATTGTCTCAAAGCAGCTTTACAGAAGTCAAAAGTTAAGGTGAATGGTGTGCATTTATCCCTGATGAGCAAGCTTCCTTAGATGTAATGAGGAAAAAACCTTGAGAGGAACTAGACTCAAAAGGGGAACCCATCCTCGTCCTCATTTGGGTGATTAGTAAAAGTACTTCTGTCTTATCTGAGTTGAGCAGAAGGAAGTTATCAAGCATCCACTGTCTAATGTCCTTTACACACTCCTCAACATTGTTAAGCTGTTAAGATCTTGCTCATCTGGCTTTGCTGAAATATACAGCTGTGTATCATCAGCATAGCAATGGAAGCGAATCCCATGTTTATGAATGATTTCACCAAGAGGCAGCAGATATAAAGAGAAAAGCAGAGGGCCTAAGACAGATCCTTGTGGAACACCAAACTTTACCTCAGAGAGTGTGGAGAACTCACCTTCTCCACCACTACACACCCCTCCTCCTTTACCACACACTCCTCCTCCACCACCACACACTCCTCCTTCACCACCACCACCACACCCCTCCTCCTCCACCACCACCACACCCGTCCTCCTCCACCACCACTACACACTCCTCCACTACCACCACCACTACACACTCCTCCACCACCACCACACATCCCTCCTTCTCCACCACCACCACCACACACTCCTCCTCCTACACCACTAAGCACTCCTCTTCCTTCTCCACCACACTACACACTCCTCCTCTACACACTCCTTCTCCACTACCACCACACACGCCTCCACCACCACTACACACTCCTCCTCCTTCTCCACCACCACACACTCCTCCTTCTCCACCACCAAACACTCCTCCTCCTACACCACTAAACACTCCTCTTCCTTCTCCACCACACTACACCCTCCACCTCTACACACGCTGCCTCCTCCTCCACCACCACCACACACTCCTCCTCCACCACCACCACACACTCCTTCTCTACCACCACCACACCTTTCCTTCTCCACCACCACTACACACTCCACCACCACCACACACACCTCCTCCACCACCACTACAATCCTCCTCCTCCACCTCTACACACTCCTCCTTCTCCACCACCGCTACACACTCCTCCTCCACCACCGCACACTCCTCCTTCTCCTCCACCACCACTACACACTCCTCCTTCTCCTCCACCGCCACTAAACACTCCTCCTTCTCTTCCACCACACACTCCTCCTCCACCACACACCCCTCCCTCTCCACCACCACCACCACCCCTTCCTCTCCACCACCACCACACACTTCTTCTTCTCCTCCACCACCACCACCACACACTCCACTTCCACCTCTACACATTCCTCCCCCACTACCACCACTACACTCCTCCTCCTCCACTGCCATACATTCCTCCTTCTCCTCCGCCACCACACACTCCTCCTCCTCTGCCACCACACACCCCTCCTCCACCGCCACACACTCCTCCTCCACCGCCACCACCACACTTCTTCACCACCACACACCCCTCCTTCTCCACCACCACCACCACCACACACTCCTCCTCCTACACCAATAAACACTCCTTTTCCTTCTCCACCACCACTACACACTCCTTCTCCACCACCACACACCCCTCTACCACCACCACCACCACACACTCCTCTTCCTTCTCCACCACACTACACACTCCACCACCACATATTAAACACTGCGTTGGATGACTGATTTCTTTTCGTCACTGTCTGTTAATAAAATCTTAAATCCGACATTTCAGCTGCAGCTCAATGGCAACAGGAATTTAGCCTTTTACTTCACATGAAAAAAAATTTTTATCAGCCTTTTCATAATATAAATAATATTATTATTAGTATTGGTAATAAAGATAAAAATGCTGTAGTGATGAAAGCTTCCTGCAGCAGATTTCTGTATAATTGAGAGAGAATCTGACCGACACACTCCAGTGTTCAGTAATCATTATAATGATATTTCTCTACACCTGAATGTGCAGGTGTATATATACACACACACACACACACCCTCAGGCGACACCATGTTGTGGGTTATGTCAATTTCATCAGTATATAAATGATATAAAAAATAAACTTTCTGCCTCATTGTGTTGCTGATCTCAGGATCAGGAGCTTCATTTTATTTAGCATAGAAGCTGTTAATGTTTGTAATACATGTGGCTGTGTAGGAGCGTGTGTGTGTGTGTGTGTGTGTGTGTGTGTGTGTGTTCAGGACGTGTGTTTACTGACAAGGTTATTTACTGTGTGTGTGTGTTTCATCTTGTACCAGAGGACACACCTGGAGATCTGTCAAAGAAAATAGGTATTTTATCTGAAACCGTGTTTGGTGTGAAATTAGGATCTGCATGGTGAGAGTTTGGATGCTGCCTAACAGTGTGTTTCAACTCTGAGTGTTTGTGCTGCTGATGTGTACAGATGTGGTGGTGAGGGTATGGGTGTGTTTTTTTAACCTGCTGTATGCAGTGTTATGAAACTAATGATACAGGGATCCAGATGCGGTGTTCTGTGGCAGATGTGATGCTCTGCATGGTTTGTGGTTTTTATATGGAACAAAACGATGATCTGGTGTGTGAATGATCTGCGGTGTAGAGTTGAACCTCTCAGCTGTAACATTATATCATCAGTAAACCTCTCCCTCTTAGAACAACCTTCTCACACCAAATATGCTGGTCTGAAACTGAGAGAAGCTCTTAAAGAGCAGCTCACCATCATCCACGAGAGGGTGGAGGCCAGAAAGATCGCCAAGATGGCACTGGCAGAGGTGAGGAGCATCATGGCCAGGGAGGAGGAGGAGAAGGTCCTGGAAAAGATCAGAGGGGAGACTGAGCGTAAAGCCTGGGAGAGAGCTGAGGCTCGACTCCGGGAAGAAGGAGAAAGGCTAGAGAGAGATGATGTGGAAAAAGCTATGGAGAGGATCAGGAGAGAGAAACAGGAGCGAGAGAAAAGGGCAGAGAAGATACAAACACAGGAAGAGGGGAAGAAGGAAACAAATGAAAAAGTTCTTGATAAAGGTGCTGATATCTGGGAGAGAAAACCTGAGAAAGATGGAAAAGAAGCTAAAAAGCCCAAAAAGAAGCAGTGAGACGTCACAAACGAGAGGAAGATTGTAGTGGTGGTGATATGCTGTAAGAACCTTTGTTTAATTCTGGATCATCTACCAGGTTTATGGTGCAGAAGAACATTTTTACAAAATAAATGAAATCTTTAAGTCCCAATTTGACAAAAAAAAAATTACAGACCTGAACAGTTACATTCTTTTATTCAGAGACACGTTTCAGTCTGATCATTTACTCGTGAGTTTTATTTCTCTGTGTGTGTGTTATAAAAAATAAGTAAATTAATAAAAGGTGTGTGTGTGTGTGTGTGTGTGTGTTATAAAAAATAAGTAAATTAATAAAAGGTGTGTGTGTGTGTGTGTGTGTGTGTGTGTGTTATAAATAGTAAGTATAGGAATAAAGGGTGTGTGTGTGTGTTATAAATAATAAGTATATGAATAAAGGGTGTGTGTGATTGTGTGTGTGTGTGTGTGTGTGTGTGTGTGTGTGTGTGTGTGTGTGTGTGTGTGTGTGTTATAAATAAGTATATGAATAAAGGGTGTGTGTGTGTGTGTGTGTGTGTGTGTGTGTGTGTGTTATAAATAATAAGTATATGAATAAAGGGTGTGTGTGTGTGTGTGTGTGTGTGTGTGTGTGTGTGTGTGTGTGTGTGTGTGTTATAAATAATAAGTATATGAATAAAGGGTGTGTGTGATTGTGTGTGTGTGTGTGTGTGTGTGTGTGTGTGTTATAAATAGTAAGTATAGGAATAAAGGGTGTGTGTGTGTGTTATAAATAATAAGTATATGAATAAAGGGTGTGTGATTGTGTGTGTGTGTGTGTGTGTGTGTGTGTGTGTGTGTGTTATAAATAATAAGTATATGAATAAAGGGTGTGTGTGATTGTGTGTGTGTGTGTGTGTGTGTGTGTGTGTGTGTGTGTGTGTGTGTGTGTTATAAATAAGTATATGAATAAAGGGTGTGTGTGTGTGTGTGTGTGTGTGTGTGTGTGTGTGTGTGTGTGTGTGTGTGTTATAAATAATAAGTATATGAATAAAGGGTGTGTGTGTGTGTGTGTGTGTGTGTGTGTGTGTGTGTGTGTGTGTGTGTGTGTGTGTGTGTGTGTGTTATAAATAATAAGTATATGAATAAAGGGTGTGTGTGATTGTGTGTGTGTGTGTGTGTGTGTGTGTGTGTGTGTGTGTGTGTGTGTGTGTGTGTGTTATAAATAATAAGTATATGAATAAAGGGTGTGTGTGATTGTGTGTGTGTGTGTGTGTGTGTGTTATAAATAATAAGTATATGAATAAAGGGTGTGTGTGTGTGTGTGTGTGTGTGTGTGTGTGTGTGTGTTATAAATAAGTATATGAATAAAGGGTGTGTGTGTGTGTGTGTGTGTGTGTGTGTGTGTGTGTGTGTGTTATAAATAATAAGTATATGAATAAAGGGTGTGTGTGTGTGTGTGTGTGTGTGTGTGTGTGTGTGTGTGTGTGTGTGTGTGTGTGTGTTATAAATAATAAGTATATGAATAAAGGGTGTGTGTGTGTGTGTGTGTGTGTGTGTGTGTGTGTGTGTGTGTGTTATAAATAATAAGTATATGAATAAAGGGTGTGTGTGATTGTGTGTGTGTGTGTGTGTGTGTTATAAATAATAAGTAAATTAATAAAAGGTGTGTGTGTGTGTGTGTGTGTGTGTGTGTGTGTGTGTGTTATAAATAGTAAGTATAGGAATAAAGGGTGTGTGTGTGTGTGTGTTATAAATAATAAGTATATGAATAAAGGGTGTGTGTGATTGTGTGTGTGTGTGTGTGTGTTATAAATAAGTATATGAATAAAGGGTGTGTGTGTGTGTGTGTGTGTGTGTGTGTGTGTGTGTGTGTGTGTGTGTGTGTTATAAATAATAAGTATATGAATAAAGGGTGTGTGTGATTGTGTGTGTGTGTGTGTGTGTGTGTGTTATAAATAATAAGTATATGAATAAAGGGTGTGTGTGTGTGTGTGTGTGTGTGTGTGTGTGTGTGTGTGTTATAAATAATAAGTATATGAATAAAGGGTGTGTGTGATTGTGTGTGTGTGTGTGTGTGTGTGTGTGTGTGTGTGTGTGTGTTATAAATAAGTATATGAATAAAGGGTGTGTGTGTGTGTGTGTGTGTGTGTGTGTGTGTGTGTGTGTGTGTGTTATAAATAATATGTATATGAATAAAGGGTGTGTGTGTGTGTGTGTGTGTGTGTGTGTGTTATAAATAATATGTATATGAATAAAGGGTGTGTGTGTGTGTGTGTGTGTTATAAATAATAAGTATATAAATAAAGGGTGTGTGTGATTGTGTGTGTGTGTGTGTGTGTGTGTGTGTGTGTTATAAATAAGTATATGAATAAAGGGGGTGTGTGTGTGTGTGTGTGTGTGTGTGTGTGTGTGTGTTATAAATAATATGTATATGAATAAAGGGTGTGTGTGTGTGTGTGTGTGTGTGTGTGTGTGTGTGTTAGTGTTATAAATAATAAGTATAGGAATAAAGGGTGTGTGTGTGTTATAAATAGTAAGTATAGGAATAAAGGGTGTGTGTGTGTGTGTGTGTGTGTGTGTGTGTATGTTATAAATAGTAAGTATAGGAATAAAGGGTGTGTGTGTGTTATAAATAGTAAGTATAGGAATAAAGGGTGTGTGTGTGTGTGTGTGTTCTAAATAATAAGTATAGGAATAAAGGGTGTGTGTGTGTGTGTGTGTGTGTGTGTGTGTGTGTGTGTGTGTGTGTGTGTGTGTGTGTGTGTGTGTGTGTGTTATAAATAATAAGTATAGGAATAAAGGGTGTGTGTGTGTGTTATAAATAATAAGTATAGGAATAAAGGGTGTGTGTGTGTTATAAATAGTAAGTATAGGAATAAAGGGTGTGTGTGTGTGTGTGTGTGTGTGTGTGTTATAAATAGTAAGTATAGGAATAAAGGGTGTGTGTGTGTGTGTGTGTGTGTGTGTGTGTGTGTGTGTGTGTGTGTGTGTGTGTGTGTGTGTTATAAATAGTAAGTATAGGAATAAAGGGTGTGTGTGTGTGTGTGTGTGTGTGTGTGTGTGTGTGTGTGTGTGTGTGTGTGTTATAAATAAGTATAGGAATAAAGGGTGTGTGTGTGTGTGTGTGTGTGTGTTATAAATAGTAAGTATAGGAATAAAGGGGGTGTGTGTGTGTGTGTGTGTGTGTGTGTGTGTGTGTGTGTGTGTGTGTTATAAATAAGTATAGGAATAAAGGGTGTGTGTGTGTGTGTGTGTGTGTGTGTGTTATAAATAAGTATAGGAATAAAGGGTGTGTGTGTGTGTGTGTGTGTGTGTGTGTGTGTGTGTGTTATAAATAGTAAGTATAGGAATAAAGGGTGTGTGTGTGTGTGTGTGTGTGTGTGTGTGTGTGTGTGTGTGTGTGTGTGTGTGTGTTATAAATAAGTATAGGAATAAAGGGTGTGTGTGTGTGTGTGTTTGTGTTATAAATAATAAGTATATGAATAAAGGGAAGGTGTGTGTGTGTGTGTGTGTGTGTGTGTGTGTGTGTGTTATAAATAGTAAGTATAGGAATAAAGGGTGTGTGTGTGTGTGTGTGTGTGTGTGTGTGTGTGTGTTATAAATAAGTATAGGAATAAAGGGTGTGTGTGTGTGTGTTATAAATAATAAGTATAGGAATAAAGGGGAGGTGTGTGTGTGTGTGTGTGTGTGTGTGTGTGTGTGTGTGTGTGTGTGTTATAAATAAGTATAGGAATAAAGGGTGTGTGTGTGTGTGTGTGTGTGTGTGTGTGTGTGTGTGTGTGTGTGTGTGTGTGTGTGTTATAAATAAGTATAGGAATAAAGGGTGTGTGTGTGTGTGTGTGTGTGTGTGTGTGTGTGTGTGTGTGTGTGTGTGTGTGTGTGTTATAAATAAGTATAGGAATAAAGGGTGTGTGTGTGTGTGTGTGTGTGTGTTATAAATAAGTATAGGAATAAAGGGTGTGTGTGTGTGTGTGTGTGTGTGTGTGTGTGTTATAAATAAGTATAGGAATAAAGGGTGTGTGTGTGTGTGTGTGTGTTATAAATAAGTATAGGAATAAAGGGTGTGTGTGTGTGTGTGTGTGTGTGTGTGTGTGTGTGTGTGTGTGTTATAAATAAGTATAGGAATAAAGGGTGTGTGTGTGTGTGTGTGTGTGTGTGTGTGTGTGTGTGTGTGTGTTATAAATAAGTATAGGAATAAAGGGTGTGTGTGTGTGTGTGTGTTATAAATAAGTATAGGAATAAAGGGTGTGTGTGTGTGTGTGTGTGTGTGTGTTATAAATAAGTATAGGAATAAAGGGTGTGTGTGTGTGTGTGTGTGTGTGTGTGTGTGTGTGTGTGTGTTATAAATAAGTATAGGAATAAAGGGTGTGTGTGTGTGTGTGTGTGTGTGTGTGTGTGTGTGTGTGTGTGTGTGTGTGTTTGTGTAGATTAGGAGAGTTTCGGTGTTGATGCTGAACTTATTGTAATTAAAGTTTGAGACGTGTATGATACCTGATTCCGTCTGATCTTCTCTGATTGTCATTTCTCCATTTTTTTTTCATGTGTTTATTAATAAAAACTTGTGAAACGAAAGTAATCCAAACATCAGTCCATGATTTGAGGTTCAGTTGAAGTCCTGAGGTAGCGTTCTGTAGTTACAGTGAAAAACATGTGATTGGAGTCTGATCTCTTGTTCATTACGTCTGAGATGTGTTGGTTATAAGACTTTATACCTCATGTGTACATCCACGTGTGAAACCTTTAGGACTGAAGGAGAAGCCTGATGTTCTTGCCTCTGGACTGTCTGAACCTGCTGAAGGTAAAAAAAAACCACACTTTTCCTTGATTTTGAATAAACAGATCTGAACAATACAAACGACCTGAATGTTCTTTATAATTCAAATCATTTTAGGAATAAATTGATGACATCGTCTTGTTTTAAAGGAATGAAGATAGATTTTGCCATGACGCTTCTCTTCTTATTATTATTACATTTAATATCAACATGTTTTTTTTTTTTATTAGATATTCATCTTATTTTATCATCTTGTTTTATCCCATTGCTCCAAACTGATCTGCTCTTTCTGCTGCACGTTGGTCCAGTAATGCTGACCTTCGTGCTCCACTAACTCAGAATAAGTCATAATCTGGAGAAAACTGGATTATTACCCCTGACAGCAGTATAAGCTGCACAAGTGTGTGTGTGTGTGTGTGTGTGTGTGTGTGTGTGTGTGTGTGTGTGTGTGTGTGTGTGTGTGTTTACCCTGATAAATTATTTTTAACAGTAAAAATGGTGAAGTTGTAGATACAAATCCAGCATCATCTGTTCTTCAGCCTCAGAGCCGGTTATAGAGAATCACATCTATGCTGCTGAACATGAAGAAACATCTCAGATCCCTTCAGGTATAAATAAACCACAGCTGCTGAGATAATATCGATTTTATTTTATACATAATACAATTATTTGAATACAACTATTTTAAAAATTAAGAAAATTCTAATGCATTTCTTAGAGCTTGAGGTTGAGGAGGAGGAGCCTGTTCTCATAGAGGAGGAGCCTCTGGTTTTAGAGGAGGAGACTGTTCTAGTAGAGGAGGGGCCTCTGGTTGTGGAGAAGGAGCCTGTTCTTATAGAGGAGGAGCCTTTGGTTGTGGAGGAGGAGCCTGATCGTGTGGAGGAGGAGCCTCTGGTTGTGGAGAAGGAGCCTGTTCTTATAGAGGAGGAGCCTTTGGTTGTGGAGGAGGAGCCTGATCATGTGGAGGAGGAGCCTCTGGTTGTCGAGAAGAAGCCTGTTTTTATAGAGGAGGAGCCTGATCATGTGGAGGAGGAGCTGGATCATGTGGAGGAGGAGCCTCTGTTTGGAGAGGAGGAGGAAGTAAAACCACTCATGGGAGAAGAAGAGGTTCCTGAAGAAGAGCCTGAAGTGGTGGAGGAAGGAAAAGAAATAGTGGATGAAGTGTCAGTGGACGAGGAAGCCTTAGAAGAAGCTGTGCTTATTGAAGAGGCAATAGAAGAACCTTCCTCTGCTGAGGAAGTGGTTGAAGAACTTGCTTCTTCTGAGAAAGTGGTTGAAGAGCCAGTTGAAGAGCCAGTTGAAGAGCCAGTTGAAGAGCCAGTTGAAGAACCTGCCTCTTCTGAGAAAGAAGTCACCCTGGAAGAAACAGCTGTTAATGAAACTATTGATGAAGCAGCTCCAATCGAGGAGGTGGTTGATGAAGCTGCCAGTGTTGGTGAAGCTGTAGAAGAGGTGGTTCCTTCTGAGGAGACAGAAGAGGCAGGTCTATATGAAGTGGTTGAAGAAACTATTTCTGTTAAAGACGTGGTTGAAGAATCTGAATCTGAAGCATCTGTTGTAGAAGAGGTCTTTAAGGAAGTAGTGGAAGACTCAGCACCAGCAGAAGAAACAGAAGAAGAATCTGTCCCTGATGAGGTAGGGTTCGAAGAAGCAGTTCCAGTTGAGGAAGTAGTGGAGGAGCTTTCACCAGTGGAAGAAGTAGTAACTGTAAAAGAACCAGTAGAAGAGCCTGCTTCTTCTGAAGAAGCTGCAGAAGAAGAGGTTCCCATAGAGGATGTGGTGGAGGAGATCTTAACAGAAGAGGCTGAGGTTGCAGAAGAAGAACCGGGTAAGATCTCCATAACATTTACTCAAGACTGTTTAAACTTTATGTAGATGTTTAGAAGGAAATGTGTGCTGGATGAAGATGCTTGCATTCCTCTTCCTGTTCTATAAAAAGTCTGCTGTGATCATTGATCATCATGACATCCAGATCTTTCATTTCTTCTCATCAGCTCTTTATCTGCGCCTGCTTTCAGGCACAAAGTGCACAGCCAGAATGTCAATCAAATAAGCCCCGCCCCTTTTTTAAACATCTCACTCTGTAACGAAAGGTTTTATTCCATCATTTACACAAAATCAGAGTTTATTATTATTATTATTATTATTATTATTATTATTATTATTATTATTATTATTATTATGGAAATAAAGGAATTTTGAAACCTTTTATTTGTGGTGAATGTTGTAGAGGAGATCGATGAAGATGAAGATGAAGATCCAGGTGAGGAATAAATCACATCTGCTCACATCATAAAGTGTGTGCGTGTGTGTGTAAACGTGTGTGTGTGTGTGAGAGCACGTACGTATGTGTGTGTGAGCGTGTGCGTGCATGCGAGTGCGTGTGTGTGTGTGAGTGAGCGTGTGTGAGCATGTGCGAGCGTGTGTATGTGGTGTGCATGTGTGTGCGAGGGCGTGTGTGTAAGCGTGCGTTTAAGCGTGTGTGTGTGTGTGTGTGCATGTGTGTGTGGTTATTAACGGGTCTCTGTAATCTGAACAGATGATGGAGAAGAACAGAACGAGGAGCCGACGGGTAACATTTCCATTTTCATCTGAAGTTTCAGGAATTTATTACTTTTGATTTATTATTATTATTATTATTATTATCACACACACACACACACACACGTAAGGTTTTTTTCTACACTGCTGTGTGTGTGTTACAGAGACGTAAGTGTTGGCGCCTGTGTGGAGGAGAGAGAAAGGATTTACTCATATGAGAGCTGCAGAGTATCAACAAAACTCCAGCATCTGACCAACTGCATCCATCTTTGATTTGATGCTCAGATGTTTGATTTCACACTTTTTTTTAAGTTTTAAGTTTAAGTTCATTACATTTTTTTTTTTTTTACTTCTTTACTTTGAGTTTCTCCTTCTGTTGCTGTTAGACGTCAAAATGCCGTTATTAAGTTTGTTGAGAATCAGATGAGATCCTGTGTATTGAAGCTGCTTTGTGAATGTGAGCTCTTCACCTGTGTGTGTGTGTGTGTGTGTGTGAGAGAGAGATATCTATACACCTATTTTGGTGTTAATGTGAAGGTATGACACAAAGCTGCACTGATGGCTTTCACTCCTCACTTCAGCATTACAGAAAGTTGTGTGTGTGTGTGTGTGTGTGTGTTTCTTACTACAGAGCCATGAATCACTGTCACAGTTGTACTAAGCTCAGTTTCCACTCATCGTGTGTGTGTGTGTGTGTATGTGTGTATAGTGAGGGTGATTATATACAGATTTTGTAGTTCACAAACACTACACTAGTGCAGTTTCTGTTGTCAGTTTTTTCACAACACTTTGGCTGGGTTTTTTTTATTTTTTAACGATGTGTTAATGTGAATTTTTAAACGGTATTAAAACGTTGGGTAATTTACAGCGTTTTCTTTTTTTTATGTCGTGTGGAAGTGTCTAGTCTGAGGTGTTTGTAAGCCATATGTGGGACTTGGAATCTGGAGGAGGGGAAACACAAACCAGCAATAAATATCTGCACCTGATTTAGTTACAGTTTGTGTGTAAACAGGATTTTATTTCTGATTAGGTTTACATGATATCCTGCTGTAGGGTCTAACACACTAACTTATTGCAGTTTTAAAGACTTTTGGGTCATAATTCTGTGTAAAAGTTTCCTTTCTGAATGCTGCAATAAAGGGTTGAGAAAAAAAAAACTGATTTTGGTCTGAATTGCGTCATTAATAATCTTATTTGTAGTTCAGACAGAATACTACACTTCTGTTCACACACACAAAAAAATATTTTTTTCAGCTTCTGCCATTAGGGGGCGCCACAGCAGATCATCCGTCTCCATACCCCTCTGTCCTCTACATCTGCCTCTTCCACACCAACTACCTGCATGTCTTCCTTCACCACATCCATAAACCTCCTCCTTGGTCTTCCTCTTTTCCTCCTTCCTGGTGTCTCCATCCTCAGCATTCTCCTACTGATATACCCCATGGTCATTTAACAGTAGGGACAATAAATATAAACATTTATCATGAGCAATTTTTAAAGGGGACACAAGTAATAGTCAAATTGTACTTATAAAGATATGGTTTAGGTGCACTGACAAATTATCTGTCCATTTTCCTTTTCTGTCATTTTATCTAGTCTATGACACTGCAAGGCAGGTTTATTTATACTGTAGCACATTTCATACACAATGGTAACTCAAAGTGTTTTACATAAAGTAAAACGATCATAAAAAAAATAATCACAACAATAAAAACAAAAAATTTAACAAAGGTTAAACATTTTTATTTAAAATTAATTAAGACAACAATAGAAATTGATTATACAAAAAAAATACACTGGGTCAGTTGGGACGTAGCACAGTGCTCATTTAGTAAATGCACAGATAAACTATATGCTAATTGTGGCCATTAATGTTAACATTATAACAAGTCGTCCCAAATAAAACACTGCATGGGAAACAGCTTTGGCGTGTTAGCTGCAGTGCACTAGTACGTTAGTTGCCGTGTTAGCTGCAGTGCACTAGTACGTTAGTTGCCGTGTTAGCTGCAGTGCACTAGTACGTTAGTTGCCGTGTTAGCTGCAGTGCACTAGTACGTTAGTTGCCGTGTTAGCTGCAGTGCACTAGTACGTTAGTTGCAGTGTTAGCTGCAGTGCACTAGTACGTTAGTTGCCGTGTTAGCTGCAGTGCACTAGTACGTTAGTTGCCGTGTTAGCTGCAGTGCACTAGTACGTTAGTTGCCGTGTTAGCTGCAGTGCACTAGTACGTTAGTTGCCGTGTTAGCTGCAGTGCACTAGTACCTTAGTTGCAGTGTTAGCTGCAGTGCACTAGTACCTTAGTTGCAGTGTTAGCTGCAGTGCACTAGTACGTTAGTTGCCGTGTTAGCTGCAGTGCACTAGTACATTAGTTGCCGTGTTAGCTGCAGTGCACTATGCTACAAGCTATTGTAAACATGCTAACGTTCACTAGATAAGTCATTTTAATGGCTAATAGAGCAGATTCATGAAAAATTACATCAGTAATCAGCATTTTTGCCGCAACTAATTTATGAATGAGTCTCAATAACTACATTAAAGAGAATCGCTTTATTTAAAGTGAATAAAATCACCTAGTTAATGGAGTTGAACATTATTTGAGGTGCAGACACACACCTGACTCGTGTATGTAGAGAAGGTGAGATGAACTGGGAAAGCAGGCAGTGGGTCAAAACCACTGTGAGGAAGGGGGGGGGGGGGACTTAACTGTTTCTAAATGCAGTTTTTTTTTCTACTTAAACAATTATTTAGGTATACATACATATTTTTCACAGTAGAGAGAGCGAAATGTTTTAAAAAAAAATTGTTTTTTGGGGGGGGGGCGACATGTCCCCTCCTTCCCCCCCGGGATTTATGCCCATGGATATACCCCATGTCCCTCCTCTGCACATGTCCAAACTCTCAATCTCACCTCCCTCACCTTGTCTCCAAAACGTCCTACGTGTTGTCCCTCTAATGAACTCCTTTCTAATCCTGTCCATCGTCGTCACTCCCAACGAACATCTCAACATCTTCAGCTCTGCTACCTCCAGCTCCACCTCCTGTCTTTTACTCAATGCCACTGTCTCTAATACATACAACATCTCAGGTCTCACCACAGTCCTATAAACTTTCCCTTTCACTCTCACAGATACTCTTCTATCACAAATCACTCCTGCTATCACTCTTCTCCACCCTGCCTGCACTCTTTTCTTCACTTCTCTAACACACTCTCCATTACTTTGCACTGTTGACCCCAGGTACCTCCACCTTCTTCACCTCTTCTCCCTGCAACCGCACCCCTCCACTGCCCTCCCTCTCATTCACACACATGTACTCTGTCTTACTCTTACTGACTTTCATTCCCCTTCTCTCCAGCGTGTACCTCCACCTGCTCCCTACTCTCACCACAAATCACAAGATCCACAAACATCATAGTCCACAGAGCCTCCTGTCTGACCTCGTCCGTCAACCTGTGATGGCACCACTGCAAACAGGAAAGGGCTCAGAGCCGATCCTTGATGCAGTCCAACCTTTACCTTAAATCAGTCTGTTGTTTCTACTGCACACTTCACTGCCGTCACACTGTCCTCATACATGTCCTGCACCACCCTCACATACTTCTCTGACACACCTGACTTCCTCATACAATACCACAACTCCTCTCTCCACCCTGTCGTACGCTTTTTCTAAATCCATAAATACACAATGCAGCTCCTTCTGACCTTCTCTATACTTCTCCATCAACATCCTCAAAGCAAATAATGCGTCTGTGGTGCTCTTTCTCGGCATGAAACCATACTGTTGTTCACAGATGGTCACCTCTTCTCTCAGCCTGGCTTCCACTACTCTTTCATCTCCTTTATTCTTAAAGATCAGTACCAGCACACTCCTCCTCCATTCCTCAGGCATCTTCCCACCTTCCAAAATCCTGTTAAACAATCTGGTTAAAAACTCCACTGCATCTCTCCTAAACATCTCCATGCTTCTACTGGTATGTCATCTGGTCCAACCGACTTTCCACTCCTCATCCTCTTAATCGCTGCTCTCACTTCCTCCTTACTAATCCTATCTACATCCTGCTTCACATCTCCACATCATCCAACCTTCTCTCTCTCTAATTTTCCTCATTCATCAGCTGCTCAAAATACTCCCTCCATCTTCTCAACACACTCTCCTCACTAGTCAACACATTTCCATCTCCACCCTTCCCAGCTCGGTTCCTCTGCCTGGACAATCGCTACAAATCCTTTTCTCCTTCCTCAGTGTCCAACCTCTCCTACAGCTCCTCATATGCCTTTTCCTTGGCTTTCACCACATCCCTCTTTACCTGCTGCTGCATCTCCTTGTACTCCTGCCTACTTTTCTCATCACTCTGTCGATCCCAATTCTGTTTCTCCAACCTCTTTCTCCTTCTGCTCTCCTGCACTTCCTCATTCCACCACCACGTCTCTTTGTCTTCCTTTCTATTTTCAGATGTTACACCAAGAACCTTTCTAACTGTCTCCCTCATCACTTCTGCAGTAGTTCCACAATCATCCAGCACCTCCTCACCACCACCAAGCCCCTGTCTGACCTCTTCCCTAAACCTCACACTAGTATTCCTCCTTCAGTTTCCACCATCTTATTCTTCTTTCAGTCCTCACTCTCCTTTTCTTCTTCTTCACCTCCAAAACCATCCTACAGACCACCATCTGATGCTGTCTAGCTACACCGTCCCCCGCCAACACCTTACAGTCTCCAATCTCCTTCAGGTTGCACTTCCTACATAGAACATAGTCCACCTGGGTGCACCTTCCTCCACTCTTATACGTCACCCTATGATCCTCCTTCTTCTTAAAATACGTGTTCACCACTGACATTTCCATCCTTTTAGCAAAATCTACCACCATCTGCCCTTCCACATTCCTCTCCTTAAGACCATACCTACCCATCACCTCCTCATCACCTCTGTTCCCTTCACCTACATGTCCATTAAAGTCTGCCCCAATCACGAACCTTTCATTCCTACGTTCACCTTCTACCACTTCATATAATTCACTCCAGAATTTTGCACACAAAATAAAATCGAATAATCTGTTAAATATTGACTTTATTGCAGATTATTTTTTTATCCAGATTTATGTAAAGTCAAGTGAGAGTGAGGTAAATCTTTGTAAGGAAAATAAAACCTCAGGGGAGAGAGACTGAATTACGCTGTTATAAATCTTGGTCTTTAACTGAATAAATGTGTATGAGCTAGGGTTTAGTGTCCACTAGAGGGCGATGTAACATACTGTACCGGGTTGACGGTTTCAGCGCTTCATCGTCATCATCTGTAAATATGCAGTTACTCAACCAACATCTCTTAGATCGCACAAAGTATTGGCACCCAAACACATTTACACACACACACACACACCGATTACACACACACACGCACATTACTCACTTTTACACACACACACACACACACACACACACACACACTTATGTGTGAGTGTGTAAGTGTGTGTGTGTGTATAAATGTGCGAGTGTGTGTAAAAGTGTGTGTAAATGTGCGAGTGTGTGTAAAAGTGTGAGTGTGTAAATGTGTAAGTGTGTGTGTGTGTATAAATGTGCGAGTGTGTGTAAAAGTGTGTGTAAATGTGCGAGTGTGTGTGTAAATGTGTAAGTGTGTGTGTATAAATGTGCGAGTGTGTGTAAAAGTGTGTGTAAATGTGCGAGTGTGTGTAAAAGTGTGAGTGTGTAAATGTGTAAGTGTGTGTGTGTGTGTATAAATGTGCGAGTGTGTGTAAAAGTGTGTGTAAATGTGCGAGTGTGTGTAAAAGTGTGAGTGTGTAAATGTGTAAGTGTGTGTGTGTGTATAAATGTGCGAGTGTGTGTAAAAGTGTGTGTAAATGTGCGAGTGTGTGTAAAAGTGTGAGTGTGTAAATGTGTGTGTATAAATGTGCGAGTGTGTGTAAAAGTGTGTGTAAATGTGCGAGTGTGTGTAAAAGTGTGAGTGTGAGAGTGCATTAATAGAAGTTTGAGTAGTAATATTACGGAACACAAACAGATGCTCAGATGTACAGATGTGTAGACGTCCTGTAACAGGACACACATGATAAAGCCTCCTGTACAGTAGGAACTGTAATGGAGGTTCTGCTCCATGTGGAGTGTTCAGTCTGCTGTTGGTGTAAATGATGGTAATAAAGTGATGAAAGCCCTGAAAGATGAGGATGATAAAGGATGAGGATGATGGTCACTCAGGGTTCAGTTTCTATGCGAATATCATGAGTCACTTTTATTAAAAGCATCATTACTACAGTTGGCAGCCATTTACAGTTCATCATACATGATGTTCAAAAAACAACAAAAACAAAAGAGAACAAATGAAGACAAAAGATAAAGGAAAAAAATTTACAACGTCTGTGTTTGTCTGTGTGTGTGTGTGTGTGTGTGTGTGTGTGTGTGTGTGTGTGTGTGTGTAAACTTCAAGGCTAGTTCAGAATTGAGGTAATGCTGTTCAGCTTGGTGACTAAAGTAACAAAAAGTCCATTCAAATAGATAAAGGTACCTGATTTCATCCTACACCAGTGCATCAACGTGGAGATCGGAATGAGACGATTCGACCGCAATAATTCATGACACGTCCATTTTCTGAAACCCCCCTCCCCCCCACACACACCCGCGCTCGTGCGCACAAACGCTCACACACACTCACGCTCACTCACGCTCGCTCACACCCACGCACGCTCGCTCACACCCACACCCTCGCGCACACCCACACCCTCGCGCACACGCACGCTCGTTCACACCCACACCCTCTCACTCGCTCGCTCGCTCACACCCGCTCGCTCGCTCGCACACACCCGCTCGCTCGCTCGCACACACTCACGCTCGCTCGCTCGCACACACTCACACGCTCGCTCGCTCGCACACACTCACACGCTCGCTCGCTCGCACACACTCACACGCTCGCTCGCTCGCACACACTCACACGCTCGCTCGCTCGCACACACTCACACGCTCGCTCGCTCGCACACACTCACGCTCGCTCGCACACACTCACGCTCGCTCGCTCGCACACACTCACACGCTCGCTCGCTCGCACACACTCACACGCTCGCTCGCTCGCACACACTCACACGCTCGCTCGCTCGCACACACTCACGCTCGCTCGCTCGCACACACTCACGCTCGCTCGCTCGCACACACTCACACGCTCGCTCGCTCGCACACACTCACACGCTCGCTCGCTCGCACACACTCGCTCGCTCGCTCGCACACACTCACGCTCGCTCGCTCGCACACACTCACGCTCGCTCGCTCGCACACACTCACGCTCGCTCGCTCGCACACACTCACGCTCGCTCGCTCGCACACACTCACGCGCTCGCTCGCTCGCACACACTCACACGCTCGCTCGCTCACACACACACACGCTCGCTCGCTCACACACACTCACACGCTCGCTCGCTCACACACACTCACACGCTCGCTCGCTCACACACACTCACACGCTCGCTCGCTCACACACACTCACACTCTCGCTCGCTCACACACACACACACGCGCTCTCGCACGCTCACTGTGGTAAAGTGGAACATTCAGAAGCTGCCTTCGGTTATTGCTGTCTCCACAGGCCGAGCGTCTCCTCACCCGTAAAGATTGTCAGTGTGAGAGACTTGAACAGTCCGAGTGTACGCTTTGATATGTGAGAACTTCATCCCTCAGCAGAACAGTATGAAAAAAATCTACATCCTTATTTCATTCTGTTTTCAGCAGCTTGGAGAGAATTGCTCGTTTTAATGCTGTATAAAACGTACGCCACTGAACGTTCCTCATCCAGATGCTACTCGCTCACCATTTACACGATCGACAGTAGAGAGAGAGAGAAAGAAAGAAATATAAATCAACAAACTAAAAGAGAAAAAAGCAGCACAGCACTATCAGGACCTTCTCACAGGATTCCAGAGATTTCAGTCATCTCAAAACACATCAGCACAGGCTAAACCAACCTCCTGTCACATCCACATCATCTCCACTACTGCCTGTGCCGTGTGTGTGTGTGTGTGTGTGTGTGTGTGTGTGTGTGTGTGTGTGTGTGAGAACTACACTGGAATCCTGCAGAAACATCATGGTTGTGTTCCCTCATCATGTTATTGTTTACCTGTTAACAAAACTAAACCAAAATTGATATAAAACTCAGAGTTTGGGAAATCAGTAGAGGAGTTTTTAAAAAAAAGCTCTTGGGGGGGGTAAAAGGCAGAAAGTCAGTCAGATGGATTTGTCTCTTCAGTCACTCTTATCATCATCATCTCCAACTTCCTCATCGTCGTCCTCGTCATCGTCCTCTTCCTCTCCTGCCTCTATGGAGTCCAGTTCCTCGGTTTTGTTCTCTCCTTCCTCAGAGTCGCTGTTTTCCACAGTGCTGCTAGGTTTTACTGCATCAGGGTTCTGCCCAGTCTCCTTGTTCTCCTCCTTCTCCTCTCCTGTGGCTCCTAAAGCGCCACTCATCGCGTTCTGCAGCTCAGCAAGAGCCGCTGGAGAAAAGCCAGTCAGCCCCAAACCGCCTAAGCCCTGGGGCAGGAACATGGAGGGGTAGAAGAGTCCTGGTGCCATGGTGGAGAGCAGGAACGGGTTAAACGCCAGAGGATTCGCAGAAAGGTTGGTCGCTGCAGCAGCTGAAGTGGTGTTCGACTCCATTTCTGCAGGTTTCTCCACTTCTTCCTTCTTCTCCTCACAGTCTTCCTTGGGTTGTCCGTCTTTGTTTGTCTCCTCGGTCTCAGAAGAAGTGGCCGTAGCATTTGTATTTAAGTTAGCAGCGGTGGCCATGTTGCCCCCAAAAAGCCCCCCGAGGCTAAAGACATTGGGCAGGGCACCCATAGCAGGCAGCATGAGGGGCAGCATGGTGGTGGCATTCTTGTTATCTGCAGCTCCTGCACCAAGAGAAGGAGACAAGCCCATAAGGAGCTGCAGGTTCTGTAAGTTCTGCAGGTTCTGTAAGCTGCCGAGGTCCATTCCCCCAAACAGGCCGTTCAGCAGGAAGGGGTTCATGCCCGAGGTAGAGGCTGAAGAAGCTGCAGACAGAGAAGCCTGAGCTGCTGCTGCTTTAGCAATTTCAGACTTTGGTCTCCGTCCTCGACGCCTCACTCCCTCTTCTCTGACCACTGGACCAGTGAGGAGACGATCAAACATGGCCTCGGGCAGGAAACCCTAAGAAACCAAGAGGTCAATGACCACTGTTTCAACATCATTCAGAGACATGAGGTAATCATCAACAATCCAAATTAGATCCTACTGCAGACTCACACACACGCACACGCACACGCACACAGACTCACAGATTGTTTGACGATGTCTGTCCAGTCTGGAGCAATGGCAAACTCTGGATTCTCAGCCAGCCACTGTGGCAGATCCTTCATCGGAGGAGCCATAGCGCCCCCCATCTGCAGCAGAACAGAACAGGGGTTACTTTAAGAACGAGGTGAGGTCTACACACGGGCCAAAATAAGTAAGAGTTTAGTGTAGTTCTCACCTTGCGTCCGTTTCTCTTGTTGACCACAGGAACCCTCTCCTCCCCTGTCAGTGTGTTGATGTCTATCTTGTTGGGGTTTCGACACCGGTGTCTTTTCTGCTTGGGTTTTCCCAGCTGTGAGAGGAGAAGCTCCTCACTCTTCTGCAGCAAACATACAAATAAATTCAGTGAAACACATGCCATTTTTACATGCTTTATCTTTATCATGATCCTGAGCTCCATTAACAAACAGTGAGGAATGATGACATCATGCAGTTCCTCCTCTCTGTAATAAGGTCAGAGAGGGGCCAGGTCAGTGCGTGTTCATGCTCCTGTGACACTGTGTGGATTAAACACTCACTGGTATGAATCCAGGCACGTCCATGGTGTAGGTGGGATGTTGTCGAAGCCACTCCTGTAGGTCTTTAGTGCTCGCTCCATCCTCTCCTTTGAGATGCTCGCTCTCCTCTTTTTGTGCAGGAGCTGGAATGTGTCGCGCTGCTCGTGTAGGCACATGTGCCCCTTCAGCAAAACCTTTGGCCCCGTTTGATTCTTCCTGTAAAGACCAATGACAATAAAGAAGTTACAGATCGACTGTGAACTCTGGCACGCTCAGGGTCACATGATGAGGGAGGTGGAGAAGGTTCACACATTCTCAGTACTTCATAACAGCATTATTGAAGGAAATGTGATTTACCGTGTTGAGCTGTGAACTCTTATTTCCCATGAAGAGCAGCTCCATACCCTCCACATTTTTCCTGCGTCCTCTCCTCCTCCGTGTGGGAATTTCAGCCTCCAGCATGGCTCCATTAGTTCTGGAGGCTCCGGCCGCATGCAGCAGTTCCATGGGGGAAGCCACGGCGCCGGGGAACACTGAAGAGGAGGAGGATGAGGAGGAAGGAGCCAGGCCGTGTAGAGCTTTCGTGAGATCCATAGCTCGAGTCTGACCATCTGCAGAGTGAGACTCACGGAGCTGCGCCACCATATCCATCAAATTCCGCCTCTTCGCAGCTCTCTCAGCCTCTATCTCAACTTTCCGCCGCCTGCGCCTCCGCTGACGAGGAACAGACAGACTCAGAGCTTCGTCCTGTAAACACAAACCAAACCACAAATCAAACCGAATGTTCAAGATACGTCACAACTACCACTTCCTGTATTTCTTATTTCCCTGCCACTGAGCTCCGCCCCAGACAGAAGCCCGCTTACACTGAGCTCCGCCCCAGACAGACCCCCCTTAAACTGAGCTCCGCCCCAGACAAAAACAAAATCATAAACAGAGAATTAAATATACATTTTAAATATGTACATTTATCCCTAGGTAAGTAATCAATAAGTAAGAGGTGCCTGTGGTGAACCCCCCTAAACTGAGAAGAATCAGAGGCAGAAGAGAACCCATTCCAAACCTAAACCTGGGCAACTTTTAAGTATGAGTATCAGAGTTATTTCTAAATTCAGGATAATTCCCTAGTTTACAATTATTAAATAACATTTATCGGGAAGTTTTTCCTCACCACCGGCTTGTTCATCAGGGACAAACTTGCACTTATAAAGAACATCTTATTCATTATTATCACCACAGAATCTGTGTAAAGCTGCTCTGAGAGAATGTTTATTATTAAAAGTGCAAAACAAATGAACATCCTGAGTATTACAGGACAGGGGAAGATTGTGTGTGTGTGTGTGTGTGTGTGTGTGTGTGTGTGTGTGTGTGTGTGAGAGAGAGAGAGCGAGAGAGCGAGTGAGTGAGTGAGTGACTTGCCTTATTGACTTGCGGTGACATGGTGATGTCATCACTCCCGCTGTAGCTGCTCTGATTTATCATGGACAGATCTCCCATGCTCCTCCTGGGCAGAGGGCTGTCTGTTGCCATAGCACCAAATCCAGGCAACAGGCCAGGCAAGTCAAAGAACTGCTTCCTATTGGACGGCCATTTGCCCTTGATGACAGCCTCGCAGATGTTGTCCATCCTATTGATCATCACCCGGTCCTGCAATACACACCCAGCAGACACGTGTAAGGGTGTGTGCACACGTGTAAGGGTGTGTGTGCACACGTGTGTGTGTGTGCGTGTGTGTGACAGCATGATTGGGAATCAGTAAACAGTCTTTCATGTGTAGAACAGAACTAAGTAGTAAAGAGGAACATTTAGGAACTGAATTTACCTTTGGCCAGAAGGAAAACACAGATCGTTCCCCAAACGCGTTAGACACTGTTGGTTCGACATCGTCCATGCCGAAGTAATCCCGTGTCTCGTCTCGTGCTGTGCTCATAGAGGCGTTACTCTCCTCGTCAAAGTTCTTCCTGTCTGAGGATGCACCAGCTAACGGAGGCAGAAGATAATAAATTACACAAATGTTAAAGGTCAACACACCTGACTTCATTCTACCTTTTAATTTAGAGCTCACAAACTTTCAGCATTTATTTATCCTCAATCTGACACCAGGATCAAACAGGATAATTACAGGCGAATTAACCCTCAAACTGAAGCCACTTTACCTTCAGCCTGGGAAGATTTCTCTGATTTGTCATCTTCATCCATCTTCTCTTCTTCCTCTTCCTCCTCTGAATTTTTCTCATTGTTGGGGTCTGAACATGTTGGGTTCTCTGGCTCCTCTTTGTGTACGTCTTTGTTAACAGGAAGTGCGGGCATGTCCTCAGACTCTATGACCACCTTTTCGTCAGCCATTTGAGGAACGCTGTGATCTTCACTCTTCACTTCTGCACCATTTTCCTCCTCAGTCTTCTCCTCTTTCTGATTCTTCTTCTCTTCCTCTTCAGTCTTTACTTTCTCTTTGAGTGAGGCAGCCTCAGTTTTCTCCTCTTTCAGTTCCTTGAGGTCCACTTTCTCTACATTCTCGTATTTGAGCTCATCCTTCTGCTCCTCGTCTTTAATCAGGTCCACTGTGGTGACTGGGTTCGAGGTCAGACTCGTCTCTGCTCCTCGGCTCTGGAGGAACTTGCGCTGTGCCTGCAGGAAGCTGAGATCAGGGTCGTTCTGGATGTGGTAGTCCGTACGGCTCACTCCGTGCTTGGCGGCTCCATGGAGAAGGTCCCGGTCGTGTTTTCCTGCCTCCCACCAGGCCGGGAGATCGGGACTGGGCTGACACAGGCGGAGTCTCTCCTCCAGCTCGGGGTGGGGCAAAACCTGCTCCCTGATCCGCCGCAATAACTCGATACGGTACAGGGTCCGGGAGGCTCGCTCCTCTGTGATCGGGTCAATGATCAGTGTCGGGTCAGCCAGGCCCTCTGCTGGGAAACAGCAAACACAGAACCCTCCACTATCAGCATCAAACACCTTAGGAGTTACACTCAACTTAAACCCATCAGAGAGTAACGACGTGCACACGGGCTAAGAAATCTGTTCTGCCAGGTGACTGGTGTGTCTGAGTCTCTTGTCACATGATTAGGTGTGTTAGTCAGTGTTTCTGCAGGTTTTACCTTTTAGGTTAGATTTCAGCCATTTTAAGACATTAAGAACATTATAAATGAAATGTAAGACTGATATCACATCACATACACACACTAATACGTTGTTAGCTACTGACCTCAACCGAGCCCTAAATATATTGTTCAAGTTGAGTATCACTAAAGTTACACTTCCTGTATAGTTGAAAAAGTAAATGCATTTTGTCAGTGGTACAGAGATTCACGTTAATATCAGAAAGCTGAATAGCGGTTGCATTTTGGGCTCATCTGTAGTCGTAATACATCAAATTATTTTTGGACTCATGAAAGAAAGAAGTACAACAACCACAGAAACGATCAAACATCAGGAGCATTTTTCTGAGCGTTAGAAGCAGCGTTACATGGACAGCTCTGTTATCAGAAGCCTCTTCCCCTTTGAATCCTTTAAGAAAGATTTGGGAAAGGGATATTTAGTGATGACGAATGGATCTCTGTATGTGAGGAGGTTTTTCACAAATCAAGCTCTGTGCATGAAGTTATATACAGAATATATCTTACCCCAGTACGCCGCCACACAATGGACCCAAATGTATCTCAGATGTGTTTTAAATCTAAGTCTGAAATAGGAATGTTGATGCATTTATTTTGGGACTGTAAGAACATTAAACCTTTTTGGCCATGACCAACTTTAAAGATGTTTAGCACAAGTGGTAAATCTTCTCCCTTTGGAAAAACATTAAACAACATTACTTGCAGAATAAATCCGATGTATTCTGGCAGATTTGGGCCCCTTTGTGGGACGTACTTGAACGAGCAAGACCCTAGCCCTGACTTATGTTCTTTCACCCCACCCTTTTGGGGGGGGGGGGGGGGGTTATTTATTTGTAATTTTTTCCCCTCATGTGTTGATTTCACCCTTTGCCTTTCCATGGTCACTCATTAACAATACATTGTAGTTATAGTGTTATTAATATGCTTGAGTGTATGCTGTGTGTGTTGCTGATCGACTCTGTTGTTGTTCTAATTAAGTTTTATTAAGAAATTAATCAAAGTATAATAAAGAAATGAATGATTAGAGAATATTTTTAAGAGCCAGTGGAAACCCTGGTAGGTGGCTGATAAAACATGCATTAGGTGGAAGGTGATCATGTGGTCATGACCCAGACACAGGACAGGAGTAAAATAATGCAGGAAACAGTTATCATTTATATACAAAACAGAAGAAATAAAAGGAAAGGCTGAAAAATCAGCTCTCATCACTCAGGTACTTTAACCCAGACTTAAGGAAAGGATGGGGCACTACTGAGCTCAGATCTGCACGTGTGTTCACGTCATGCTTCAATTCTAACATTACTGATGACTTAATCAAGAGATTAGATTAACTAGACTGGATAAGATGAAGATATATAAAAACATTCCAACTGTACACGTTTGAAAAAGAAGAAAAAAAGAGAGGAAAAGTTGTACCTGGGTCTTTGACCTGCATTCGACACACCCGCTTGCACATGGCCACGAAGGCGTAGTAATACTTCTCCAGACTCTCATCAGTCTTCTTATCAAGACGAGCAAACACTCGAAACTGAGTCCAGTCAAACTGCTGCCTCTGGACATCATAAACAATACCGAAGGTAGAAACCACACGGTAAAAATCAGCCTCCTCACGTCTCGTCCATCTGGAGAACAGGAGAGAGAGAAAGAGAGAGAGAGGGGGGGGGGGGGGGGGTAATACAGGAGAGCAATAGAGCGTTTTAGAGGAATCATCATCAGATGTTCTAAGAAAAATAAAAGTCGGCTTCTGTGTTCACAAATAAATGCATTGTAATATGAAGGTTCTCACCTCTGACGTCTCTCTTTAAAGAAAGCAGCTCCATCTGCCAACAGGGCGGCGCTCTCGTGCAGGAACGGGGAGGTTTTGACAAACGACGCTCCTTCAGTCAGATACGCCGTAGCAGCCACCCTACCGGGCTCCAAACTGAAAGCCCCACCCTCGACTGCCATGGAGAGGAGGTGGTCGTCACGGTGACGTCTGCGTCTGCGTCCGTCTGGTTTAATCAGCATGTCCTGTCTCTTGTGGCAGCGCTGGTACGCAGTAATGAGGCGACGCAGGCGTGCGGTGAGAGCTGAAGCTGCAGGCCAGTACAGATTCCCTCCTTTACCTCCATTCTCACTTGCCTTGGGGGCTGCGAAACAACAACCACCAGGCAAGAGTGAAGAGAAGGTTCCAATAAGGCTTATAGACTGACTGCAGTCTTAATACATCTCTGGATATCTAAAGGGATTTATTTACAGTGTATTGCACAGTCTAGAATCTCCTGCATTATCTGTTCTGTATCTCTGCATCACAAGTTTCTTAAACGTGTTTAACATGAAGCACATTTCAGTCCAGCATCTCCTCCTCATGTCAGAGTAATGTTCTCACTGGAACTGCTTCTGTTGCTACTTAAACATCTAAACTTTATAAAGAATTAACGGTTTCATGTTAGTAAAGACCTGCTGCTCTGTGCCTTCAGATCTGAGCTCAGTAAACTCACCTTCAACATTTTCTACCTCCATCACCTCCTCTTTATCATCCAGAGGAGAGTTGGTGAAATCCTACAACACATGAAATATAGTTAGTAAACCTCCCAGAAACACACACACACACACACACACAGGTTATGCTTAAACTCACATCCAGATCATCTTTGAATGGCATACGCATTGGTTTATACTCAGGGTCTTCATCCTCACTGGGGAGGGAGAGAGAGAGAGAGAGAGAGAGAGAGAGAGAGAGAGAGAGAGCGCGCATGTTAAGTGCTATAGACTGATATTTGCATTTCTTCTAATGAAGAATGGGCTAATTTCTCTGTTATTGTGAACTGCATGCGTCAATGTTTGGGTTTATGAGCAACACTACTGTATATAATCAACTAAAATATATTCTCACACACAGAGTTGAGACAGAAAGAGAGACAAAGACAAATCAGACAGACAGGTGTCTCTCTTGCTGTGTGTGAGATTGGGGTCCAGCATTACCCATCTGCCACCACGTCCGCTCCCCTCTGCTCAGCGGCGATGGCTTTGGCATCCGGCATTCCCACTCGCTCCAAGAAACACAGCGCCGGGTCGGCTCGCATCGAGTTATACTTCTCATAACCTGCAACACACACACACACACACAACCTTCATCACAACATGCCCACAACTACAACACACTCTGCTCTGTGTGTGTGTGTGTGTGTGTGTGTGTGTGTGTGTGTGTGTGTGTGTGTGTGTGTGTGTATACACTTAGCATATTTAACGGGAACGAACCCGGAAGTGTGCAATGAGAGTCCTTAACACATTAATCAGCACTAATGAAGCCTTATAATAGGGAATACAGGAATCATCAATAAACAGCAAAATCCTCATCAATACAAGTAATTATCCATGACACTGAGGAACATGGTACAGCTCTAGATTAGATATAGTAGATTAGATATGGTCAGGATTGATTAGATTTTATTGATGTATTTTGTGTAGATTTATTTACTGTTTATTCTCTATAGTGTGTATATATTTATCATTTCAAGGAGTCTTATATTATGACAAAGAGGTGTGTGTGTGTGAGAGAGAGAGAGAGAGAGAGAGAGAGAGAGAGAGAGAGAGAGATCTAAATACCCAGTGTTTCTAAACCAGACAAGTCAGAAATAAAAGCCTTCTGAAGGACAATCTATAATCAAACAAAGAACGAGTAATAGACGAGATACAATCAGTGCTGAACCAAAAATAAAAACTGCACGATGATTTATCCGAGGCCTCACACTAAGCAGGGCAGAAACAGGACACACTGAGTGTGTATTGAAAGCATCGATGCAGAAGAGATGTGAGGCGACAGATCTCAGTGTGCATGGCGGGGAAGATGGAATACCACTTCACCCGAGAGCTGCTCGTTTCCCCCCTGCTTAGCCACAGCTCCGCCCCCTGCCCCACCTCACAATCACAATTCAATTAGGAGTTATGTGGTGACACGCCTCTTAACTGCTGCTAGCGTCGCTCAGCCAAACTGTAATCACCAGCATCTTTTTATAGCCATCATTCCTTCCAGCTGTCTGAGCCTCCCTGTCCCCCCCTCACCCTGGGACACTCCAGCTGAATTGAGATCATGATTAAGAAGAGGCCATCCATGCTTTGTGTGTGTGTGTGTGTGTGTGTGTGTGTGTGTGTGTGTGTGTGTGTGTTGGCTAGCAGAGTTAATGAGCTGGGGCTGGGACAGACAGACAGCGTAAGTGAGACAGGGTGGTGTTTCCTCACAGAGAAGTCTCTTATTTAGATGAATGGTGGCCATGAGCTGAAGGCTGTTACTGAATGAAAGGTGTTCATCAGCGTTAGTGCTGCAGTGAAGATCCTGCTCTTTATGTCGCTGCCTGGTTTTAGGCCTGTTTATTACGTGTTCACTCCATCGTTACTCGTTTATCCTCTTCTTCACAAAGAATTGAACGCATTCAATCAGCAGAGCAGCTGTTCCTGAACACGAGTGCACAGGAGAAACGTTCAACTAAATACAGACGAGTTAAACATGAGTTACATCTTCAGAAACTCTAAAAGTTCATCTCAAAGACACTGAAAACGTTTATTTTCTCCTCTCTCAGTGTGTGTGTGTGTGTGTGTGTGTGTGTGTGTGTGTGTGTGTCTGATGCATCATAAATCAGTTTCCTGAATTGATTACAATGGGTCATGCAGTGTGTAGGTTATTACGGCTCGTTCGACCTCCAACACTGTCCCCATGGGAACACCAATCAGCATGAGGAGAGGAGGCGGGGCTTACCATGTTTAAATACACCAATGAGGAGTGATTTATCAGCCTCCACATCCCACCAATCAGTGGGGACTTCAGCATGAAGCGGGTGTGGGATCCATATATCCAGCTCACTGTGTGTGAGAGAGAGAGAGAGAGAGAGAGAGAGAGAGAGAGAGAGAGAGAGAGAGAGAGAGAGAGAGAGAGAGAGAGAGGATTTAAACAAAAACTATCAAGTGAAAAGCAGTGGAAATAAAGACCCACACAAACAGGAAGTAGAAATAAATAAAGAAAAACACAGGAAGTAGGGTTACATAAAACATCAAAGGCAAACAGGAAGTGCAGTGAAGGAGCAGCGATTAATTTAATACACATGTGCATCTTGAAGGAAACAGACATCAACATTAACCCAAACACCCCCACACCATCTGCCTCCACCCCCTCCACATATGCCCCCAACACCCCCACCCCCTCCATACCCCCCTCCCCACACCCTCTCCTCAATACCCCCCTCCCCACACCCTCTCCTTAATAACCCCCTCACCTCAATACCCCCCTTCCTACAATCCACCTCCCCACACCCTCTCCAATATCCCCCTCCCCACACCCACTCCTCAATACCCCCCCTCCCCACCCCCTCTCATTGATACCCCCTTTCCTACACCCCCTCTCCTCAATAACCCCCTCCCTACACCCCCTCTCTTCTTGATACCCTCTCCCTACACCCCCTCTCTTCTTAATAACCCCCTCTCTTCTTAATAACCCCCTCCCTACACCCCCTCTCTTCTTGATACCCTCTCCCTACACCCCCTCTCTTCTTAATAACCCCCTCTCTTCTTAATAACCCCCTCTCCTCAATACCCCCCTTCCTACAATCCACCTCCCCACACCCTCTCCAATATCCCCCTCCCCACACCCTCTCCAATACCCCCACCTCCCCCCTCCCTACACCCTCTCCAATATCCCCCTCCCCACACCCTCTCCAATACCCCCACCTCCCCCCTCCCTACACCCTCTCCAATATCCCCCTCCCCACACCCTCTCCAATACCCCCACCTCCCCCCTCCCTACACCCCTTCTCCTCAATACCCCCCTCCCCACACTCTCTCTTCAATACCCCTCTATTCTATACCATTTATTTTAATCTAGCTTCATATCCTACAGAAAAATAGACACACACACACACACACACACACACAGAGCTCATTTGAACGTGCAGTGAATATGTCGAGAGCATCAGGATGACATGCACGTCCACACATAATCCATGCATGCACACCTGGCTGAGAGAAAGGGGGACAACGACTGGCTTGGGGGGGGGGGAGAGAGAGAGAGAGAGAGAGAGAGAGAGAGAGAGAGAGAGAGAGAGAGAGAGAGAGAGAGAGAGAGAGAGAGGCCAACCTGAAATCGGCTCCTTCCAGGATGCGGTCTGCCTGGTCCCCGATCACTTCCTGTCGTAGATAGTAGAGCATCCGCACCCGCAGTAACACTCTGTCAAAAATAAGGAAAAGAGAAAAAAAAATGACGAGTGAAGACATGAGTGTGAGAGGAAAAGAAAAACAGTAGAAAAGATGAAAAAACAACAAAGTGAGAAACTTTAGAAAAAAAATTCTTCCCTTCTTCCAGCTGTCTCTTTGTTTTTAACATCAGTTGATAAAGTGTGAGAGAGAGAGAGAGAGAGAGAGAGAGAGAGAGGGAAAAGTGGCATAAAGCAGGGGAGCAGAAGGGAAAGATGAAAGAGTGAGTTTGGGTGAATGTGCCAGAGCTCATCCATCATCCTGCCAGGCCTGATTAGCCAAGCCACAGTCTGACAGATGGCACACCATAATCACCTCTGTGTGTGTGTGTGTGTGTGTGTGTGTGTGTGTGTGTGTGTGTGTGTGTGTGTGCGCGCGCGTGTGCGTGCGCGTCTCCAACAGGTCTGCCTGCCTGGCACCTGGCCTGCACCACACCACTGCACCGTCTGCCATCCCTCCATCTTTCCTTCCTTCATCCCACACTTATTCGCCCTTTCAAGCTTAGCCTTCACCTGCCATCTCTCTCTCTCTCTCCCCCCCCCCCCCCCCCTAGTCACCTGTCTCACTGCCTCTAACCTTTCCTCTTTCTGTACATCGCAACCTTGCATTATATTCCTCCTCCATCACCCCTCCCCCAACACTTATCACATCCTGACCTGCCTGTCTTTCTCCATTACTTACATCATTCCCATCCTTCATACACCTCTCTCTTAGTCCGTCTCTCCCTCCATCTTCCCCCCATCTCATTCTCCCTCAGTCTCTCCCCATGTCTCTCTCCCTCCACCCCCCCAATATCATTCTTCCTCCGTCCCTGTGTCTCTTCCTCCGTCTCTCTGACTTCCTGCTTTAGGGGGGTACTGAGGTGTGAACAGGACGTCTCTAAAGGACAGAAGGAAGTCTGAGTGGAGAGCAGAGCAGATGGCTGGAGCTCTGTGCTCTTCAAACTTATTGATTTGGAACGTTTCCTGAACTACTGCATGCCAGAGCGAGTGAGACAGTCAGAAAGAAAGAGAGAGGGAAGGAGAGAGAGACAAAGAGAGCTAGAAAGAGACAGAGAAAAAGAGAGACACAAAGACCGACACAAAAACAGACAGAGAGAGAGAAAGAGAGAGAGAGAGAGACAGAAACCAAGGGAGAGGTAGACAGAGGGAGAGAGAGCCCCCCCATGGTGAGCCCCAACAATAGCAGCTTAGCTACAGAAATTAATCATCAAATGAAACCAGAGAGGCTTTAAGAAAAAGAAAAGCAGGCAGCAGGTGATGGACAGAGCTCTTCAGCACCACACACACACCCTAACTGATTCCTCTCCTACACTCCTGTGTGTGTGTGTGTGTGTGTGTGTGTGTGTGTGTGTGTGTGTGTATACAGTTAAACATCAGCCCACAGTTAAATTATAAAGTAGAGGAACCTCTTTCTGAGGTCATGAGAGCCAGCAGCAGGACATGTACAAGTTCCTGATGAACACTCCTACTTGGACATGTGGTAAACACTAACTACTCTCACACTGAGTAAATGTAAACATTGAAACACTTGACAACAAAAGGGGTTAATAATGATTTAATAGTGTGTGTACTTGTTGCAGTGGTGTTTGAGGTGGCGCTTGTAGCTGTCCTCCTGCAGCAACACATCTGGATTACACTCAGCCAACCAATCCGCCTGGGGCATGTTCGTCTGGGTCACAGCTAACTTCCCCTTCTTCCCTTTACGGCCTCGTGGTACAGGAGCAGACAGCCCTAAACACACACACACACACACACACACACGAGAGCGAGCATGTTCAATTATTCTGATGGTTCAGCAGACACAAACACACTCTGGTTATTGTCAGTGTGTGTTTGGGGAAATAAACATTTACTCATCTGTGTCTGAAATGTGTGTGTGTGTGTGTGTACCCGAGTGGTTGGTTAGTGTTTTGCTCCGTCCGTCCTCAGTAGGAGTGATGAGGTCCCAGATAAAGCTCTTGATGTTCTCGTCTCCTCGGTAGTGGAGAAGGCAGTAGGCCAGCAGTGATCTGCAGATCAGCTCAACATCTCGCTCGTGCAGAGGACGCTTAAACCGCCCATGTGAAAGGATGTCCTTCCACCTGCCCCAGCTACTCTCACACACACACACACACACACACACACACACACACTATAGCACAGACTTGTAAAATAGTGGTGTATAACCGAATTCTAAAAATAAATTGGAACACTAAAATATAACTAAAAACAGACTGCAACAACTTGCAAAACTCATGACCCCATATTTTATATTTATATATTTTAAAAACATACATATCAAATGTGTAAACTGAGAAAATGCACCATTTTATGAAAAACGTGAGGACATTTGAATTTGATAGGTGCAACATGTCTCAAAGTGTGAACAGGGTCACATTTCCCCTCTGTAGCATCACGTCTTATTTTATCCACAGTCTGTGAACACCTGAGGAAGGAGGAGTCCAGTTGCTGGAGTTCTGGGAAAAGAATGTTGGCATATTTGCATCCGACAAAAAAATTCTAGCTGCTCAGTAGTACCTGGTCGTAATTTTCATTTCATGATGTGCCGAATGTTTTGCAGATTGGTGAACCATCTTTCCTTTTGGGAGACTCTGCCTCTCTAGAATACTCTTTAAACCCAGTCATAATACTGAGCGGTTGCTAATGAACTGAATTAGTAATAAAATGTATCTCCTGCTTTTTCACTTTGGTAACACTTTGTTCAAAACTTTTGTTGCCCCGTCTCAATTTTTTGAGATGTGCTGTAGCCATCGATTTCAAAATGACCATATTTTTCCTTGAAATGGTGCATTTCCTCAGGTTACACATTAACATTCTATTTAAAAAAAAAATTGGGGGTTATGAGATTTAAAAATCATTGCATTCATTTTCATTATTATTGTTTAATTTACATTTTACACAGCATCTCTAGTTTTGTGGAATTGGGGTTGTAAACATATGTAAATAAGAGAAAGTAAAGTTTCTACAGCAGTTTGTGTGTGTGTGTGTGTGTGTGTGTGTGTGTGTGTGTGTGTGTTTGTAAAAGATCTGGTTAGCATTGTGTAGCTGTGGGAAAGACGAGAATAATATGAAGTGTAGGAGTGAACTTCAATAACAATGTTCTGGTGGTGGTGGTCAGACACTGATGAGCACGGACTGGTGTGTAACTAACTGACAGACAAGTGTGAATTGTGCAGATGCTTCATAGAGTGTAAAGGAAACACGCACAATGATCACGTTTAATCACATCCTGCTGCTTGTTGCTTCAGCACAGTGACAAGGAGGACATGGTGCGTGCGTGCGAGAGAGAGAGAGAGAGAGAGAGAGAGAGAGAGACAGACTGACCCGTATACCAGCAGGTTCTTCTCCACCCTGAAGCACTCACTGCGAGGGTACCCCTGAGCCCGGTCCTGTGGCCGGCGAGCTTTCTGAACGGGTTTCTCCTCAGAGTCGCTCTCCAGCTCTGAGTACTCCATCATCTCATCCTCTTTTATAGAGCTGTAGTGCCGGGTTTGCTTCCTTACCCGCGGTGTGTCAATCACCAGAGTATTCTAAAACACCACACACACACACACACAGGAGATAAAGCCATTATGGAGAAGAAACAGATGGGGTGCTCTCAGACATGACAATGACAGGATGAAACCCCATCATGAAGTACTGTCGCATTGTACAAGTCATGTGACAAATACCCAGATGACATTATTTCAGTAATAAGCCACTCCCCATTTATTAAAACACTCCTCTTTCTCACTCGCCTCCAACACACACACTCCCGCTGGAGCACCTACAAACATTAAACACCTTCAATACACCGCTGTAAGTTATAGGAGAACCATAACACTAACACCACACACACGGTTCTCCCTTTAGAGCCCCAGTTCTCCAGGGTGCAGTGAACACGGGTAATTACAGGGAAAAACTCTGAGCAATTTTTCCTTTTCTCAATTACAGCTACATTCCACACACTGTTACCCTCAGGGGGAACGAGCCTCGTTACTCACAGCCCATAGTGATGGGAAGAGACGCTGTCGCATGAACCAGGGAATCGCCTTTATTTAGTGTTCAGTTCATCCCACACACACACACACACACACACACACACACACCCTGCTAATACCAAATAGCACAATATTTACTCATCACACAGCTTGTAGACGCAAGCTGGAGTCACAAGTAAACACTTGTCTGGTGTGGGTTATTAAAAGTTTTTAGAACAGATTTAGATTCAGTGTTTTAATGCTCTACACGAAACAACTCGTCTCAAAAAAATGTCATATGTACATAAAACAAAGGCGCTGAAAGCTGCCTTTCAACACCATGCGTTTCTTTATTAATGCAGAGTGTGTGTGTATGTGTGTGTGTGTCTCAGCACTCACCCTGCCGTTAATGACGTCCAGGTCCAGCTCAGCTTTTTTTGCCCATTTCTGCCAGAAGTCTGGATCCTCCAGGGAAATATCTGTCCTGTTTCCTGAGGACACGAAGCTGGCCTGGAGGACACACAGAAAAGACCTAAAATCGATATCTTCTTAAACAGTTTCACACAGATCACTACACAGAGTTTAGAAATGTATCTTCTGTTTATAATCAACTTCCACAATCACGTGGAACGTGTGTAAGATGTGTGTGTACGCGAGTGTCTGAGGTTACCTTGGCGAAGGTGGAGCCCTTGCCCTCGGACTCGATGGTGATGGTCTGAGTGCGTCTCTGTAAGATCTGATCAATGTCCTCTTCACAGAACTTGGAGCCCTCATCCTCCTCCTCCATCAGAGCTCCATAAGCTCCTTTACGCAGCAGATCCTCAATCTCCTTCTTGGACAGCTGCTGAACCTAAAACAAAAAAATGTCCAAAGTGATGTAATGGGAGTTTAATGAGGGAAGGAAACTGGAAGTACATCGCTGATCCAACAGCCATGTGTGTGGCGTGTACCCCGTTAGCAGCGTTCTCTCTCCCGCTCATGGACTGCAGCACGGCTTTATCCAGACCCAGTTTCAGACTGGCCTTGTCAAACATCTCCCTCTCGTACGAGTTCCTGGTGATCAGGCGATAAATCTTCACCGCTTTGCTCTGACCGATCCGGTGGCACCGAGCCTGGGCCTTAAAGAACACAACCACAAACCAGAACGGATCAAACAACTATACCAACCTGCTGATCCAATCAGGACAGGTCACTAGGTCATCAAACCTATCAACATGAGTGGATGTTTAATAAGCTCCGCCCA
>NC_139581.1:127500-155000 GCF_946808225.1 Silurus aristotelis
CTACTACACACACACACGTCCATCACTACTACACACACACACGTCCATCACTACTACACACACACACACACACACGTCCATCACTACTACACACACACACACACACACACGTCCATCACTACTACACACACACACACACACGTCCATCACTACTACACACACACACACACACACACGTCCATCACTACTACACACACACACACACACACACGTCCATCACTACTACACACACACACACACGTCCATCACTACTACACACACACACACACACGTCCATCACTACTACACACACACACACACACGTCCATCACTACTACACACACACACACACACACGTCCATCACTACTACACACACACACACACACACGTCCATCACTACTACACACACACACACGTCCATCACTACTACACACACACACACACGTCCATCACTACTACACACACACACACGTCCATCACTACTACACACACACACACACACACACGTCCATCACTACTACACACACACACACACACACACACACACGTCCATCACTACACACACACACACACACTCGTCCATCACTACACACACACACACACTCGTCCATCACTACACACACACACACACACTCGTCCATCACTACTACTACACACACACACACACACACACACACACACACACACACTCACGTCCATCACTACACACACACACACTCACGTCCATCACTACACACACACACACTCACGTCCATCACTACACACACACACACTCGTCCATCACTACACACACACACACTCGTCCATCACTACACACACACACACTCGTCCATCACTACACACACACACACACACTCGTCCATCACTACACACACACACACACACTCGTCCATCACTACACACACACACACACACTCGTCCATCACTACACACACACACACACACGTCCATCACTACTACTACACACACACGTCCATCACTACTACTACACACACACACACGTCCATCACTACTACTACACACACACACACGTCCATCACTACTACTACACACACACACACGTCCATCACTACTACTACACACACACACACGTCCATCACTACTACTACACACACACACACGTCCATCACTACTACTACTACACACACACACGTCCATCACTACTACTACACACACACACACGTCCATCACTACTACTACACACACACACACGTCCATCACTACTACTACACACACACACACGTCCATCACTACTACTACACACACACACACGTCCATCACTACTACTACACACACACACGTCCATCACTACTACTACACACACACACGTCCATCACTACTACTACACACACACACGTCCATCACTACTACTACACACACACACACACGTCCATCACTACTACACAATTAAATAAGTGAAGTGTGTGTTTGTGTAGTAGTGATGGATGTGCATGCACGTGTGTTACTAAGGTAGTGTTGAAACCTCACCGTCTCTGGATGAGGTAATCCTCCAGGATGTCGAGACAGCGCACCATCTGGGAGAAGATGAGCACACGGTGGCCTCCAGCCTTCAGTTTGGGGAGGAGCTTATCGATAAGAACCAGCTTCCCTGCTGCCTGGATCATTGCCTGCAAGTGGAAATCGGCAAGATCAGCCGCGTGGTTCTCTCGAAACTCCTCCATAATCTTCTCCTCCGCTCCTGAAACATAGAACAAAGACGTGGAACTGATTAATGATCAGAACAGTTTTACACCAAAATGAGCGTTTACATTTCTCATGCCACATTCTGCTTTTAAAAAACCCCTCTGTAGTGTCAGATGAGTGATTTTGTTGAGTTGGAGCTCTGAGTCTGTGACAGCGGAGCTGAAAATTAACTAATTATCCAATCAAATCAGAAATGTTCACTTCTATTTGTGTAGAGTTTTAACAGTGAACATTTTCCCAAAGCAGCTCACAGATAAAGAGTTTTTAAAGTTGGAATGTAGAAGTTTCTCCCTAATAAGTGATCCAGTGGTGAAGAAAAAAACTCAGACTTCATGAGGAAGAAACCTTGAGAGGAACCAGACTCAAAAGGGAACCTCATCCTCAACACTGAATGTCCATCACAGTACCATCAGTGTTGAGGTTATAAAGGGTTCAGTGATGGACGTTTACATGCAGAACTGTTTATATAAACTGTGGTCCTGAGAACATTGGAGGAGACTTCATATTCATCCTCAAAGTTCTTTAGTTTCTAAGTGGATCTTGTAGCTGTTGATGTGGAACCATCTCCAGCTGCAGAAAAGTTCACCCAGAGGTAGGATGTCAGGATGAACCAGGCAGATATAAGGAGGAGAAGAAAGGGACAGTTGTGTGCCACTAAACATTTATTTAATACTGAAGTTGTTCTCAAACTCAAAGGAAACTGCGTCTCTGCTGGTTAGTGAGCAGATAAATGTGAGTGTGTGTGTGAGCACTACTAATGAGCTACAGTTAGGTAGGGGTGTGTATGTGTACCGTTGATGAGGTAGGGGTGGTTGCAGCACTTGCGCAGCTCCATCATGGTGTTAAGGAGGTTGGGGACACTTGATGATCCTCCTCCGCCTCCTCCTCCTCCACTCTTGGAGAGGAAGGTGAAGTTCTTCTCCAGGATAGCTCTGTAGTATTTCTTCTGGATGTTTGTGAGTTCCACCTCGATGATGGTCTCCTCTTTCGGTGCCAGGTTTTTCTCCACATCCTCTTTCAGTCTCCGCAGCATCATGGGTTTGAGGATTCCTTGAAGCTTCTGAACCTGAGATAGAGGGAGAGAGGGAGCGAAAGAGAAAGAGAGATTATTACTCATCAGGTATTTTTAAACAGACCTTTAATAAATAATCCCAAAGCCCTACTGAGTGATGCGCTCTGATTGGTCAGAAGGTGGTGGTTAGTTCTCTATAGCAGCAGCTCTGATTGGTCAGAAGGTGGTGGTTAGTTCTCTATAGCAGCAGCTCTGATTGGTCAGAAGGTGGTGGTTATGTTCTCTATAGCAGCAGCTCTGATTGGTCAGAAGGTGGTGGTTAGTTCTCTATAGCAGCAGCTCTGATTGGTCAGAAGGTGGTGGTTAGTTCTCTATAGCAGCAGCTCTGATTGGTCAGAAGGTGATGGTTAGTTCTCTATAGCAGCAGCTCTGATTGGTCAGAAGGTGGTGGTTATGTTCTCTATAGCAGCAGCTCTGATTGGTCAGAAGGTGGTGGTTATGTTCTCTATAGCAGCAGCTCTGATTGGTCAGAAGGTGGTGGTTAGTTCTCTATAGCAGCAGCTCTGATTGGTCAGAAGGTGGTGGTTAGTTCTCTATAGCAGCAGCTCTGATTGGTCAGAAGGTGGTGGTTAGTTCTCTATAGCAGCAGCTCTGATTGGTCAGAAGGTGGTGGTTATGTTCTCTATAGCAGCAGCTCTGATTGGTCAGAAGGTGGTGGTTATGTTCTCTATAGCAGCAGCTCTGATTGGTCAGAAGGTGGTGGTTAGTTCTCTATAGCAGCAGCTCTGATTGGTCAGAAGGTGGTGGTTAGTTCTCTATAGCAGCAGCTCTGATTGGTCAGAAGGTGGTGGTTAGTTCTCTATAGCAGCAGCTCTGATTGGTCAGAAGGTGGTGGTTATGTTCTCTATAGCAGCAGCTCTGATTGGTCAGAAGGTGGTGGTTATGTTCTCTATAGCAGCAGCTCTGATTGGTCAGAAGGTGGTGGTTAGTTCTCTATAGCAGCAGCTCTGATTGGTCAGAAGGTGGTGGTTAGTTCTCTATAGCAGCAGCTCTGATTGGTCAGAAGGTGGTGGTTAGTTCTCTATAGCAGCAGCTCTGATTGGTCAGAAGGTGGTGGTTAGTTCTCTATAGCAGCAGCTCTGACAGTCGTGCAGGGTTTTATTAATGAGCTCTTACTGATGCATGACCATTGCTATAGTAACGGCTTGAACATAGGTACTCAACCTCAACGTACAACACGCACACAACTGCTGTTCCGATGTCACAGACAACTGTGTGTGTTTTTCTGCATGTGTGTGTCCAGTTGTACCTGTTCTTCAGTTTTGAGGTCTCCAAACTCCTGCATGAAGGTGGACTCTGAGGGAAAGCGATCTGGCTCCAGGAAGTTCAGGAGGCTAAAGAGTTCTTCCACAGTGTTCTGCAGTGGGGTTCCTGTCAGGAGAACCTTGTGTTCCTGTAGGAGATATAGATAAACACGTACAGTAAGACAATAACAGGTTTTTGAGCTGCACCGAAGGTGAATAATGAATTTATAAGTGTGTTCTGTAGCCCAGTAATCGCCGTTAATTGTGAGTGTAAAAACACACACCATGTCCATGAGCTTGAGTCCCTCGAGCAGTTTACAGTTCCTATTCTTCAGCCTGTGAGCCTCGTCGATGATCACACATCGCCACGGCACACTGCGCAGCTCCGGGCAGTCAGTCAGAATCATCTCAAACGTCGTGATGATGGCATGAAATTTATAGGCTCCCTTTATCACACGACCCTGACAGTGCACACACACACACACACCCCAGTATAAGAATCATATCCACTACACACTCAACACACCAGAAAATACGAGAAAAGTTTAAACTCTTCACTACACGGTAATAAAGACCTAATAAACATCTTTTATAGTGTTCAAGTTAAAAAGTGGAATAAGGTGCAGACACTGTACGTATACCCAAACTGTACAACTATTCTAAGTGTGTGTGTGTGTGTTTATTATATAGCTGAAAAATCCAAGTGACGGTTTAAGAGAACTGCTAAACACCAAGGCTACAGGAAAAAGAGCAACAGAGAATTGAGATTTGATCAGAATGATGGTGCTGTTGAATTGTTTGATAATGGTTTTTGTGTGTGTGTGTGTGTGTGTGTGTGTGTGTGTGTGTGGTGGTGGTGGGGGGGGGGGGTGTTAATGTGCACCTGAGCATCTCTGTAGTTCATCTCGTAGGCCTGGATGGTCCTGCGACTGGCCTGACTGCCATGATACACCACAACGTTGAGCTCTGTCCATGTCCGGAACTCTCGCTCCCAGTTGGGAATTGTAGAAAGTGGAGCGATAACCAGGAATGGCCCATGGATCCCCTTCAGGTAGATCTCATACAGAAATGTGATGGACTGCACAGTCTTCCCCAAACCCATCTCATCCGCCAGGATACAATTCCGTCTGAACAAAAATCAATTAACTTTTTTTTTTTAAACATCACAACGTACTACAGTTACAGTGTAATGCAAGAAGAAGAAGAAGAAGAAGAAGAAGAGAGAGAGACCCTGAAACCTCCTCAGGCTAATGAGAAGTTTAACATGGAAATAAGTCACAAGGAACAGAAGTGTAAATGAAAGTAAACAGTAAATGTAATATTTAATAGAAAAGTGAGCCTTTAATTTTTCTTACAGCAGCTACACAATCAGCACTGCATTTACACAATTAACACATCAGAAACAATGTGATGGACTTAAACTGTGGAAGAAGAAACACTGAGCAAAATCATTTTATATACCGAGTGTGCAGTTACAGCAGTATGATTAGGGGTGTGTGTGTGTGTGTGTGTGTGTGTGTGTGTGTGTTGAAGCTCAGTGATTCAGACACCAGTTTATTAAAACCCTTTAATCTGTTAAGGAAAACAGGAAGTGTATGTGTACACACAGAGCAGTGTGTGTGTGTGTGTGTGTGTGTGTGTGTGTGTGTGTGTGTGTGTGTGTGTGTGTGTGTGTAATTGCATACATACGTGTTACACCAGTTGAACAGGAGCCAGTTGACTCCCTCCAGCTGGTATTCCCTGAGTGCATTGCTGTTTTTATATTCCCGGGAACTCTCGGATTTCTGCCAGTCGCTAGCCGGAGGTCGCTCCTGTTTCCAATAAAACACAAATTACACTCAGTGGTTTCTCCTGAACCACAGGAACGTGGCACTTTTCCCTTTCATTCAGCCAGAGGGAAATAAAGAGAATGAATAAAGCCAGAGAGAGAGAGAGAGACAGAGACAGAGACAGGGAGCAAGCAGACAGACTGCCATCTCACCACACGCTTTATCTGCGGCTCACGACTCATCACTTGCTCAAACTCCTCGATCTTCCCTGCATCGATGTCAGCCTTCAGTTCCCAAGTGCTGTCCTCATATGGCAAGGAACACCACTTTACCAGGTACAGACTCACCGGCTACAGCGCGCACACACACACACACACAACTGGGTTCAGTTTAATGTCCCATAGTGAAGTGATTTTACACTAATACAGCAAGAGAAATTACACCCCACACACACACACACACACACACCTCTCCATTTTCATCTGTGTTCTCAGAAACATCCAGAACACGATCCACCTCCACGTAATCCGGGTTAAACGGCTCATCGTCCATCTAAAAGATACAACAGTAGGACCACACACACACACACACACACACACACACACACACACACACACACACACACACACACACACACACACACACACACACACACACACACACACACAGTATGAGAGTTTTTTACCATAATTTCCAGACTATAAAGTGCACCCATATATAAGCCGCACCCACTGAATTTGAGAAAGATTTTTATTTTTAACATAAATAAGCCGTGTCTACACTGAAACTAATGAACTTTACACAGTGTCTGTTACACGGTGTAACGGGTGAAATATGTTGCGCTTCCTTTAGGAGCATAGCAGTATCTTGGGAATTGCCTGCCACCGTATTTTTCCGGTATTACTGCATGTGTGCAAGACCGAGGAATATGTCCTTATTATTTTCTAATGCTCATTTCTAAGTTTCTTCGACTAACCCGTAACGCTGTTGCCAAGAAAAATAAAAAAGCACGAGTTTTGGAAACCTGTCTGTACTTATATGATTTGTGTTGTAACTGGAGTTAGCGAGCTCTCCCTTCACCCAGACTCAACATGCTACAACGGCTTGTATCTAAACAGCAGCCCACCAAGAAAGTCATTGTTTACTGTCTTCCTCCTTCCTTTCACAACTATTTCTCTCGGGAGTTTATATTTTGGCATTGGCATGCGTTTAAAAATCATCATCGGTGGAAGTTTTTTCTCCCGATGCAGTGCAGCTCAGAACACAGGTGAAGTGTGTTTTTTGTTTCCGTTCGGAAATTTCATTGGTCTAATGTTATGGGGTTCAGTTTTTTGGCTTGAAGTTTGTGAAACCAGGAAAAATCCATAAATTAGCCGCTTCGCTTGTTTAAGCCGCGGAGTTCAAAACATGGGGAAAAAAGTAAAGGCTTATAGTCCGGAAAATACGGTAAGTAATTATATTATGTACAGTATATTATATAAAGAGAGGGAGGAGTGATTGTTTTAGGTGATGCTTATGCAGACTATTGCTACACCTGCTGCTTGTGTGTGTGTGTGTATAAGTAAAAAAGATCAACTACCACACATGAGTAATCCTTCTCCTCTCAGAAGAGGTTGTTCTGAGTGTTAATGCTGGTGTACATAAACTCTCACTGTGCTGCTCTTCTCCACACAACAGCAGCTCAGACTGAATGCTAACACCCCTGCCATTTCTCCTAAACACTATCACACACACACACACACACACACACGCTCTGTACTTGTACTCTGCACTAATCTAACAGGTAAAATGTGATGAACCTGTACAGCCTCCAGATTAGCAGCAAACTCTAAAGCAGACACTGAGCGTTTGATTTGAGCCCAAATGACTCCTTTAAATGTGAAGAATCTACAGGCTGAGATCATAAAGTGTGCCATTTTACTGCCTTCACATGAGGCATTATAAACTCCCTCCCCATGGCCTCCATCATCAGCGCCAGCCATAAACTGGGATAAAACCCGGGGAGGAAAAACAAAATGGTGGTTCAGCAGGAAGTGGAGTTCACTGACCTCTGTGAGGAAGTTGTTATGTGCCTGTTTGGCTTTAAAGCGCTTCACTTTCTGGTGGATTCTCTTATCTTTCTCAAGTTCCTCCAGATCAGCCCAGCGACAGTGCAGGTACGAGCTACACACACACACACACACACACACACACACACACACACACACACACACACACACACACACACACACACACACACACACACACACAGTTAAATCAGGCAAGAAATGTTATGAATAATACATTTTTCAGGCAGAGAAAATATTCCTTCTTATATTTTACAAAAAATATATAAAATATAATGAAACTAAATTGTGAGCCCACAGCATTATAAACACACATTTTATATATAAATAAATATATACACAAATTCACAATTATTTTATATATATTATATATGGGATGAAGTAATGATAAATTATATTTTTATTAATAAAATGTTTGGGGGAAAAAGGCATAAAATTATGTAAACAATACAATCCAATAAATGGTCAGTAAAGCTGCAGGGAGGAGACACCAGTTCTGCCACACTCACAAACTCTTGAATTTGACGTAAAATTCCTCGATTTCCACTTCCTGTCCCGACTCCAGCTGCAGAGAGAGAGAGCGAGAGAGAGAGAGAGAGCGAGAGAGAGAGAGAGAGAGAGCGAGAGGCTTTAATGTGCTCAATATTTGCTTGACTTTCAACTTTCAGTTCAGCAAAGCTACAAATCACCACTGGAGGAAAGAGAGAAAAAAAAATAAATAATCAGCAGCCATGTGTTTATCACGCAGCACGTTTTCCTCCAACACCACGTGAACAAGTTCTGCTTTTCTGGCTCGCACGTTTCCCCTCCCCCACACACTGACAGGGTGAGAGAGATGGAAAGATGCGCGTGTGTGTGTGTGTGTGTACACAGAGGGGAGCAGTAGTGAGTCATGAATCAGTTCATCCCCCCTGCACCACACACAGGGAGCTGACCCACGCCTGGCCTCCTGCCAAAACCACAGCTCCACTTCAGACGCCAGAACCTGCCATTTCCCTGGGAGGAACCCATTCACAGCCACACTACTGAGAACCACACACGCGCCTCACTGCTCTTATTACTACTACACAACACACGCAGTCCCTGTGTGTACGTGCATGCGTGACCAGCAGGGAGACAGAGAAAAACTAATCAGAAAGAAAGACACAGGAAAAAAAAGGAAGGAGAAACAGTGAGTGAGAGAGAAAGAATGCTGATAAAAAATGAGGGGAAAAAACAAAACAACCGACACATAATGAGAGAGAGAGAGAGAGAGAGAGAGAGAGAGACAGAGACAGAGACAGAGAGAGAGAGAAGAGGGGTGACAGGGGGACAGTGAGAGAGAGAGAGGAAGGAAGACAGACTGCTGAACATAGTTTATTTTAATATTTTCGTGTTTAATTAGTTTTTATTTTGTCCTTGATTTAAATTTTATTTCTCTCTATCTTTATTCTCATTATTATACTTTATCTCTTTCTTTTTCCTGTCTGCTGAGACACAGAGACGGTATTTTTCCATAGGCTGTAATTTGACTGACTGAGAGGAAAGCGAGTGGCCGTGCTTTAACAGTGACCATAACAAACCTCACAGCACATCACTATTCTCACACACACACACACACACACACACACACACACACACACACACACACACACACACACACACACACACACACACACACACACACGTGTAAAATGACAGCAGCAGGTGTAAAGCAGATGTTTCTCTTATAAGCCCCACAGTTATGGAACAACCTTCCAATCAGTGTTCGGGACTCAGACACAGTCTCAGTGTTCAAGTCGAGGCTGAACACATATTTATTTAGTGGAGTCTTTAGTCAGTAGGTGTTTGTGAGGTAAAGGAGCAGATCTGGAGGGATCATGGATATGGAGTGTTTGGTGAACTGGGATATTTGGATGCTGTCGTCTCCTCACTCTCACACGTTCACTCAGGTTTGTTGATGGTGGTGTGGTGGGCTGTCCCCTTGTCACCCCTCTTCTCTCTCTTTCCCTCTCTCTGTCCCCCTGTCACCCCTCTTCTCGCTCTTTCTCTCTCTCTGTCCCCCTGTCACCCCTCTTCTCTCTCTCTCTCTCTCTCTCTCTCGCACTGTCCTCCTGTCACCCCTCTTCTCTCTCTCTCTCTCTCTCTCTCTCTCACTGTCCCCCTGTCACCCCTCTTCTCTCTCTCTGTCCTCCTGTCACCCCTCTTCTCTCTGTCCCCCTGTCACCCCTCTTCTCTCTCTCTCTCTGTCCCCCTGTCACCCCTCTTCTCTTTCTCTCTCTCTGTCCCCCTGTCCTCTTTCTCTCTCTCTGTCCCCGTCACCCCTCTTCTCTCTCTCTCACTGTCCCCGTCACCCCGCTTCTCTCTCTCTCACTGTCCCCGTCACCCCGCTTCTCTCTCTCTCTCTCTCTCTCTCTCTCTCTCACCTGTCCCCCTGTCACCCCTCTTCTCTCTCTCTCTCACTGTCCCCCTCCTCTCTCACTGTCCCCCTCCTCTCTCTCTCTTTCTCTCTCTGTCCCCCTGTCACCCCTCTCTCTCTCTCACTGTCCCCCTGTCACCCCTCTCTCTCTCTCACTGTCCCCCTGTCACCCCTCTCTCTCTCTCACTGTCCCCCTGTCACCCCTCTCTCTCTCTCACTGTCCCCCTGTCACCCCTCTCTCTCTCTCACTGTCCCCCTGTCACCCCTTTTTCTCTCTCACTGTCCCCCTGTCACCCCTCTTCTCTCTCTCACTGTCCCCTGTCACCCCTCTTCTCTCTCTCACTGTCCCCGTCACCCCTCTTCTCTCTCTCACTGTCCCCGTCACCCCTCTTCTCTCTCTCACTGTCCCCGTCACCCCTCTTCTCTCTCTCACTGTCCCCGTCACCCCTCTTCTCTCTCTCACTGTCCCCGTCACCCCTCTTCTCTCTCTCACTGTCCCCGTCACCCCTCTTCTCTCTCTCACTGTCCCCGTCACCCCTCTTCTCTCTCTCACTGTCCCCCTGTCACCTCTCTCTCTCTCTCACTGTCCCCCTGTCACCCCTCTCTCTCTCTCACTGTCCCCCTGTCACCCCTCTCTCTCTCTCACTGTCCCCCTGTCACCCCTCTCTCTCTCTCACTGTCCCCCTGTCACCCCTCTCTCTCTCTCACTGTCCCCCTGTCACCCCTCTCTCTCTCTCACTGTCCCCCTGTCAGCCCTCTCTCTCTCTCTCTCACTGTCCCCCTGTCAGCCCTCTCTCTCTCTCTCACTGTCCCCCTGTCACCCCTCTTTTCTCTCTCTCTCTCTCTCTCTCTCTCTCTCTCTCTCTCTCTCTCTCTCTTCCTCCCTCTTGGTCAACTTAAAATCAGTGTCATTCTTCTCTTCAGATCTGCCCTATTCATCTGCCTCTGGATGGAGTTCTCTTCAGTTGGAGACACTGTGCAGCTGAAGATAGTTCCACACCAACAGCCTACAGATCCAACTAAAGAACTTTGAGGATGAATATGAAGTCTCCTCCAATGTTCTCAGGACCACAGTTTATATAAACAGTTCTGCATGTAAACGTCACTGAACCCTTTATAACCTCAACACTGATGGAACTGTGATGGACATTCAGTGTTGAGGATGAGGTTCCCTTTTGAGTCTGGTTCCTCTCAAGGTTTCTTCCTCATGAAGTCTCAGTTTTTTTCTTCACCACTGGATCACTTATTAGGGAGAAACTTCTACATTCCAACTTTATAAACTCTTTATCTGTGAGCTGCTTTGGGAAAATGTTCACTGTTAAAACTCTACACAAATAGAAGTGAACTCCACTCCCTCTCTTTTCCAAATGAATGAAAAGCTGTATAATGAAATATTCTGCTCCCTGAGCACTCACCACTCCATGTTCTCTCAACATTTCTCATTAGAGTACACCTGAACACACACACACACACACACACCCACACACACACACACACACACACACACACACACACACACACACACACACACACACACACACACACACACACACACACACACACACACACACACACCCCTCCAGGCGAATGATATAAGTGTTTAATGCTGACTGTGAACACTACACCACCCAAAGATGAAACACACAGTCACTGCTGCAGGCTTCAGTCTTAAGTCTCCTATTACTGCATTTCAGGACTGAGGTGGAACCTGTGTGTGTGTGTGTGTGTGTGTGTGTGTGTGTGTGTGTGTGTGTGTGTGTGTGTGTGTGTAAGAGATTGAGCACTTACCTGTTTCTTTAACATACGCAGTCCCATGATCTTCTCCACCACAGGACCTTCAGCATCAAGCAGCTCCTAACACACACACACACACAAAATCCTATTAACAACAGTATTTTACACATACACTCAAACAGTACAACAAGGTGTGTGTGTGTGTGTGTGCACGCGCATAACACCGTTTGTTCAGATGTGGTAGAAGGAGATTTGGGTCCAGCAGAATCTTCGTCATCATCCGAGATCCTGAACTCCAGATCTTCAGTGTAGCGCTTTCTCTTCACCTGTCGGCTCGAGCGCCGCTTCTGACACACACACACACACACACACACACACACACACACACACACACACACACACACACACACACACACACAGAGAAAATTCATAAATTCTGGCTTTTTCAAATCTTAGTGGAAAATTTAATTTAATAAACTTAGCAGTGTCAAACTGTGTGTGTGTGTGTGTGTGTGTGTGTGTGTGTGTGTGTGTGTGTGTGTGTGTGTGTGTCTGACACACATGGCAGTGTTTGAGAGTGTGTGACGTCTCAGGTTGAGGAACAGATTAGCTGTAGTGTTACTCAATTCTCTGACACTAAAATACCCAGCATGCACTGCAGTCACTACCAGTACCTGATGGCTCGATCAGCCAGGTGTTTTAGAAGTGATGAGCTACTAGAACTGACACTAGCCAGCCGAGTTCACTGCTGGTTACCATGGTAATGACTGTTGGTGGTGTAGTGTAGAGTGCGCAGTGTTAGTTACAGGTGTGTACCTGAACTCCGTCATCCTCCTCCTCCTCTGGAGAAGGGGGCGGAGTTTTCTCTGTATCTGAGGTGACTGATGATTCTCTCTTCCGCTTCCCTTCCTTCTTAGTGCTGCTCTCAGTGTCGGCCTTCTTACTGCTGTACACACAAAGTGTTTAACAACAAAAACCCAAATCCACAATGTTAAACTGGTATCTAAAGCTACTTATGCAGAATAAGTACACGAGTGGAAGAGTAGGGAAAATAAATTAAGAACAAATGAATAAATGAGCACCGAACTTAACGATGCAGCTATAGAGACAGAATAGGGGCGTTTACTGTGTGCATTACATACACCACTATATAAATGTGCTGTGTGTGTGTGTGTGTGTGTGTGTGTGTGTATAGTCCTGATCCTTCCCTCTCCTCTGTTCCACAGATTATAGAGCCCTCTTTGCTCTCTCTCTCTCTCTCCGCACTCGTTCATGCTGTGGCCCCTTGCTCCTTTCATTCGCACGCCAAGAGCAATCATATCGCCCTGGTAACCGCCGGTCACATGACCCGCACCTGTTCCTCTGGCTGGACGCCACTCGCTCAAGCCATCTGCTCCCCCCAAACCTACCCCCCCTCCCACACACACCCTGTCTGTCTCACTCTCTCCTGTCTCTCTCCTCTCTGAGACACCTGAAGCAGCAGCGCTCAGTTTCACACACACACACAGAGAGAGAGAGAGAGAGGGGGGGGGGGGGGATTCGTAGAAAATAAAGGCAAATAAAAAACAACAGTGCATGAAAAATAGAAACGCAAAGAAAGATTATAATATAAAATGGAATGGTCATGTATGTTCTCTAGGGGGGAGGAGCTTACTCTTTCTGTCCTGTCAATCATAGGGAAACTAACCAATCATGTGTCTGTGCACTCACATGTAAAAGAGGGAAAATAGCACTTTCCTCCGTGTGTGTGTGTGTGTGTGTGTGTGTGTGTGTGTGTGTGTGTGTGTACTCACAGAGATCAAGCCAGCTTAATCCTATACACCCCCCCCCCCACACACACACACACACACGGCTAAGGGGTTAATGGGACACCTGCTGTCACCGTGAGATGACTCATCCTGAACCGGACCACCCCAAACACACACACACACACCAGCAGCTGCTCTCTTCCACATACACACAATTGTTTATTCAGCTCTTTTACAGGCACATCACCAGAGCAAAAAACACAACAGAGCAACAGGTTCAGTCCTGTAAATAAACCACACAAAACCTAGAGAATTGGAGAATCACCCTCCTCACACTCGCTTCACTCACCTTCACTCTCACCCACCCCCCTTCGCCTCACTCTCACTCAACCACCCCCTTCGCCTCACTCTCACCTACCCTCGCCTCACTCCCACTCACCCACCAACCCACCCTCGCCTCACTCCCCCACCCACCCACCAACCCACCCTCGCCTCACTCCCCCCCCCCACCCACCGTCGCCTCACTCCCCCACCCACCGTCGCCTCACTCACCCTCACCCTCGCTTCACTCACCCATGATATAAGTGTGATAAGTGTGGATGATATAAATGTGTGTGTGTGTGTGTGTGTGTGTGTGTGTGGTGGTCCTTATGGCCAATCCTTCCTCCATCCATTTTTTCTATTACTCTCCCTTCATCCATATATCCTTCACTCTTCTTTCGTTTCTCTTCCACCAGTCAGCCTCATTCTTTAATCAGTTCATTCCCTTGCTGTTTTTTTTTACCCCAAGTCTCTCTCCCCTTTTCCTCCTTCTGCTCTGTCCTCTCACTCCATCTGCTCTCACACGCCCCCCCCCTCTAAAAGAACAAGTCTTTATAATCTCTTCCTCTGTCATCTTTAAGCTTCAATGTCATACAACTTTAAAACTTTAGAAAAGGAAGGGCGGAGTTTATCGAGCTGTTTAAGGACAAACAAAGAGCAACAGAGCATGCGAGGTAGAAGTACACACACACAGCAGCACTTCCTATGCAACCACCACTGTTGTGGTTTCGCCGATCTGAGCGTACAGGATGTACTTTGTGATGGCCCGCATGTGTCTGCGTCAGACCAGGAAAGGGGCGCGCGCGCGCGCACACACACACACACACACACACACACACGGTTAAAGGGGAAGAAAACGGTGTTCATGTGTAAAATGCAAGGTTGCTTGGGAACATGTCAACGAAGTAAAGATGAGAAGCGTATTTGCATTGCAAAGCACTTTTAGTCCACATACACACGCACACGAGATTACTGTGTCAGAAGAAGTCATGTGAAGTCTGCGTGCACACACACGCATGTGAGCAGCGGGAGTGGCTCAGTAAGGTGTTATAGTTTTACTCACTACTGGATAGGAACACAAAGTTAAAACACAAGGGGAGGATTTTATAGGCTGTGACACATCCATGACTCACCACACACACCACACCAGATGCAACACGCATGTGGAGGTGAATACAGACTGGGATTCAACCTGGCAACCCAGATTCAATAAATAAATTAATGAAACACATTTAAAAAGCAGAGATCCGCCTTTACCACATGATTAATGACACTAACGACCATCCTGAATGGATACACACCCCCTCCCCCAACACACACACACACCCCTCCTTGAGATGACCTCTGGCTCCACCCCCTTCCCCATAGATGAAGGAGGTTAGAGGCGGAGCATCACATTCCTGAGCCGGATCACATTACAGCCTTGCACTGGAGACCAGAAGAAAAATGTCTCTCTCTCTCTCCCTCTCTCTCTCACACACACACACACACACACACACACACACACACACACACACACACACACACACACACACACACACACACACACACACACACACACACACACACACACACACACACACACACACACCCTGCATGGCCATCTAACCACTGCAAGCATTAATTAAAATAAATAAAATAAACAGCCTGTAAGGGGACTCCACTTCAGTGCAGATTACCCATGATGCATTAGGTCATGTGTGGGAACAGAGGGTGTTGTGTCCTGGTGCAGATGGAGCTCAGTGACACTGAATACACCATTGTAGCTAATAACTGACTAATACATACAGTGCATTGTGGGAGTCCAGTCCTGTAGTGTGCTGGTTGTAGCAGTACACCCAAGTACACCCCAGCACACCCCACCCCCTCCTCTCTCACATGCTTATAAACCTTACTGAACATGGACTATGAAGTTAAACCCTGTGTGTGTGTGTGTGTGTGTGTGTGTGTGTGTGTGTGTGTGTGTGTGTGTGTATACCTAGGCTTCTTGGTGCTCTTAGATTTAGGTGCGGTCGTCTTGACCTTCTCCTTCAGTTCTTTGGGTGTTTTGGGAGTTTTCGGGGTTTTTGGAGTCTTGGGCTCTTTCACGTCCTTGGCCTCCTTCTGCTTTGGTTTCTTTTTGCTCTTCTTTCCCGGTGGAGACATCTCGCCATCACCTACTGAGCCTATTAATACTCCACCCACATCCATGCTAACATCCTCATCCTTCTCCCCCATTGCCACCTCACCCACCTTTGCTTTCTTCTTTTTCTTCTTCTTGGGCTTGGGCTCACTGCCAGGGGGCTGAGACTCACAGCTACCTGTGTGCAGGGAGGAGCTTGGGGTGGACACGCAGGTGGAGGATGGGGTTTGGGAAGCATCTGATGGAGAATGCTGTAAAGAAGAAATAGAAGACAAAACACAGTTGAAAGGCTTTTAAAGGAGACTAGAGGAAACCTGTATCATTGCCTTTTCATTTATCACCCAGACCACGACACACACAGAGAGAGAGAGAATGAATATAAATACAAATATAAATCATTAAGATTCTGAATAAACATCACTGAAAGCTATTAGAACAATGTAAACTTATTTATATATTTTCTATCACAAATAATTTTATCTAAACATGTTTAATAAATAACTTCATGACACTTCTGTTCTCTCACAAAGCCTCTACTGTACCATCCAACCATGTTAAATAAACAGAGCTGTGTATTGTGGTCCTTTTGGCCACACTGGTGATGTTTTGGCTCTGGATTTCTTTTTAAATATATAAATGTGAAGGATGAGAGTGATTATGAAGGTGGGCAAAAGACAAACGATCTCCAGGCTGTGCTGCATCATGGTTTTATGGCTCATCTTGGTGGTGAAATGCAAATTTCCTGTAACGGACTAAAAGCGTGAGGTGCATTTTGCATGCAAAATGATCACAAGGTCACAGAGCACCACATCCACCACCTCCTCCACCTCTCTTCCACTGCTGCTGCAGCTTTAACCGATAAACGTCTCATCTCTTCCCCTCATCCAATAATCAATTGCATGAATGACAACAGGACGCTCTGTGCATCTCTAATTTGACAGCCGCCGCCGTCCAGAATGCGATATGCTCCGTATAAAGTTTCATCTCTCCGAGGGGGGTGGGTTAATCTAGCAGGCAGAGTGCGCACTACGAGAGCTAAATACTCCCTGAAGGAGGCTTTTTATCCTCCTCCACCCCCCTGCGTGCAGCAGATGAAGAATGAGCTAACACCCAATTCATCTGTTGAAACCCGGCACCTCTGCTTGAGACTCGAACCTCGTTTAAAACACCATGCACCAGATCCACGGCTGAACTCGGGCCTGCCTCGGACCACCACTGAGCCTGCACTTACTGACACAGGCTTTACAAACCTCCTCACATCTGGAAATATGATACATCCCATAATATTAAACAACAGCAGAAGAGACACACACGCATCCGAACTGTTCTTTTATCCACACAGAAGACCTCAGACTCTAGCAGAGGGCGTGGCCTTAACGTTAACTGACTGGTGGAAACATCTAAAGCCCTACATCCTACACAGGTGATAAACAGCTACAAACTGTAGGTATTAAAAATGTGAAGGAGAAAAGACTGCATCACCTACACAACTGCCAACGACAAACTCGCCTCCCTTTAACTTTTCACATTCTTCATCCACTCTCACCGTGGAGCTCGGCTGAATCTCCTGATTGCTCGTTTGTTCTATCAATTGTGTGACATCAGGTGTTTTCTAGCGCACAAATCTTCAGCATTTAAAGACTGTACAGAAGGGTGTGCCTCTCTCTCTCTCTCTCTCTCTCACACACACACCCCCCCATTCAGGTGTGTAGTGTTATTTGATTTGTTTCTTATACATCCCTTTACACAAGCGGTGTGTGAACTTTGTACAGATCAGTACAATCCCTGTGTATCACCTCAGCAGAGAGCTTCAGAACACACAGAGTCTGGTAAGTGTGGGCCATGAGCACCACACGTGCGTGTGCGCACACACACGCACACACACGCACGCGCGCTATCCTTCATCAAATATTTGCCTAAAGCTGCAGAAGCGTCACGCCGAGACACCCTAACCTCAATAATTAAACAGCAGCACAGCTGCTCCGGAGGCTAGTGTCTCTCTCCCTCTCTCTCACACACACACACACACACACACACACACAAACAAAGGGGAAAAAGAAAGGAGAAGACAGGAGAAAAGTAAGACACAAAAGAAAGAAAATAAAGGCTTATGAGCCCCGAGGCTATGAGACGAGTGCACAAGAGCAAGAAGAGGTACAGCCGTTCGACATGTAGGTCACACATACACACACACACACGGGGAGGAGTGCAAATTAATCCTGACATCCTCAAATGTCAGCTCACTATCAGGAGAGGAAGACACCAGGAGAGAGAGAGAAAAACAGAGTGTTCCTGTGCTGCAGGCAGCACAGGAACACTAAAGACCAGTCATTGTGTGTAAAGAGGTCAGGAGAGGAAGAAGGCTGACTGCACATCCGAGTCACATGACCTGCACTAATCCGTTTTCCCTACTGACCCCTCCTCCATCTGACCACCATTACCGCACACACAGGTACAGAGAGACTGCAGGAGAATCAACATGTACATCAGAGAAGACGACAGACAACAAGAGTGAAATGTACAAAAAGACTGAGAAAGAATGAGACAAAGCTAAAAGAGAAATATTTGAGAGAACAGGAAAAGTGAGGAGAGAAAAAGGGAGAGGGGCAATAAGAAAAAATATTAGATATGAGACAGTCAACAAGAAGAGAGACAATGATGAGGTCAAGAAGAACGAGAGAAACTGAAAGAATGACATCAAGGGTGAGACACTGATATAGATAGAAATAAAAAACAGGGGATAAAGAAAGAAAGACAGGGAGGGGAAGGAGGGCAGACAGGGAGGAGTGAGTGTGCAGGAAGAGACCATTTCCCCTTTGTTGGGGGTGGGGGGGTTAAGAGATTAGCACAGTGGCGCCTGTGTGTGGAGGCGGAGTCAGGACACAGAACAGGAAATAAACTGTTGTAAAAATGCATTTCCCACAATGCCATGTGCACAAACACACAATCCTGGCTGCTGATTGGATGTTTTATTGTTTGTGTTGACCCGGTCAAATGTTTAATCCCAGCACTAAAGTCTTAGTGCAACCATGGTGACGAGCATAAACAACTGTTTAGGGTAAACTGATGATTACACTTCATCGCTCACCTTAGATCTGATTCAAGCTTTAGTGCCACATCTCAGTCCCCTCTCACACTCAGTCCCCTCTCACACTCAGTCCCCTCTCACACTCAGTCCCCTCTCACACTCAGTCCCCTCTCACACTCAGTCCCCTCTCACACTCAGTCCCCTCTCACACTCAGTCCCCTCTCACACTCAGTCCCCTCTCACACTCAGTCCCCTCTCACACTCAGTCCCCTCTCACACTCAGTCCCCTCTCACACTCAGTCCCCTCTCACACTCAGTCCCCTCTCACACTCAGTCCCCTCTCACACACACACCTCTTAACATTCACAAAAAAGAACATGATATCAGTGCACCGAGTGCATTTCCACCAACACTACACAGGAAAAGGTTTGACTGTGGAGGCAACAACTGAATAAATCAGCATAATGTGTACTTTCAAAATACAAGATCAAAGAAAAAAGATTTCCCAACTTCAAAGAAAGCCCCTCCCCCTCCCCCACCCACACGCAATGAGGACTTTCCAAAAGACCAAATGCGCCCCCCTGGTGACATGGCTGTGTTTTATTCCCCCCACCCCCTCAGCTCACCTGCACAAAAAGACAATGTTCCATATCTACTCACTGATCTACCCTTCATCCCACCTACACACACACACACACACACTCACCTGCATGTGAGGCACTTGCTGGTGGTTAGCTGGTGGTGACGAGTGTGGGTTGGAGACCCAGTTCCTCAGCAGGGTTGGTGGAGGAGAAGAGCCCAGGGGCTGCTGGGGCACAGAGTGTGCAGGAGGAGTTCTTACCTGCTGCACCTGCTGGAACTGTAAGCCAGATGTCTGCAGCTGCTGAGGAAGAACCTCCGCTTGGTTAGGCGCATTCATAGCTCTCTGATTGGGTGACAAGGTGCCATACATCTGGGGGTGCTGCTGTGGGTGTGAGATTGGACCCTGGCCTCTTTGAGGAGGTGGAGTTCCAGCAGGGTTTCCCCCCAGGTTCCTCATAGGTGACATGGAAGGTGGAGAAGCATATGATCCCTGAGGAGGTGGTGGAGGAGCAAGATGTTGCTGCTGTGACATTTTGGGCTGCGTCGGATGTATATTTGGGGGGGGTAACTGGTTGACTGGGTAACACTGTGGCCCTGCAGGGGTGGGGTAACACTGCACAGGGGCATTGGGGTTGTTGCTGGTGTTGAGGCTCATCCCTGAAGCGTTGGCTAATCCCTGATTTAGGTTGCCATATTGAGGATAAGAAGCATATTGACCTGAGCTGCTGTTAGCGACCTGCTGGTTGTTTATGCTAAAGCCTATGTTCTGGTGGCCTCGCCCACTAATCATCTGCTGCTGTTGCTGCTGCTTTGAAGGACTTTGGGGAAACTGTGACTCTGGATGATGAAGAAACTGCGGACCAGCCTGCTGATGCTGTGGAGTCTGAGACGGATGCCGCAAGGCAGGAGATGCCATATTGGTCACCATGTGTCCTATAAAACGGTTCGCTTCCTGAGACAAACCTTGAGAGAAGTGGTTCATCCTGGGAGAAGTCTGAGTCTGGTTGTGCCCTTGCATACCACCAAATTCAGAGCGACCCATGTAAGGGCCTAATTGATGACTATGAACTTGCTGCTGTTGTGCCTGGGGAAACTGATTTTGGTCAGGCATCTGAATTCCTTGGGGACCCCAGTTATTCCCGGGTGCAGTTTCTCCACCATCCTGGAATGACTGTCCCACTCCTGGTCCTCCACCTCTCCCATCACCCTGTGCTCCTGGATAAACGTGGTGTCCACCAGCTGTGCCATTTCCGCCATGATAGCGTGAATGAGGAGAGGAGATCCCGTTGGCAGGGCCTGGGCCTTGGCCGTTAGCACTCATGCGACCTCCTTGGGGGTCATACTGTCCGAAGTGATCAAAGTGGTGCCCCATCTTGGGCTGAGGTGGAACAGAAGGTGTAGAAAGGTGGAGTGAAGAAGAAATCTGGCTGTAAGATTGGTGCTCGTGTGTCATCTGTTGGTTCATGGGATTGGCTTGGCTTTGGGAGGAGTACCCACAATCCCCCAAACTTTCTAAACCATCCGAGAATAAATTTCCATCATCTCCGAAGAGACTCATCATTCCCGGGTCGGCCATGTTTGACTTTCAGATGGACAAAGCGGGGGAGAGTAGAAAACGTGCACTGTACACGTCCTAATGCACTAGCTAATCCACAGCATGTCACTCCATGTTTCCTTAATTCACATCAGAGAACGCAGCAGCAGGTTATACAGACCTGAAGGGAGAAAAGATTGGAACAATTTAGGACTAGAAATATATACATTTTTATATAAATAACAGAAACCAACGTGTTGACAATAATAATCTGTTTATGAGACTCAGGTACGGCTGTAAAGTGAGGACAAAGATTTGGACAAAACTACAGAGCATGCAACATCCTGCACTTCCTGTGACATGTCCTGCACTTCTCATAGTTAGACTAAAGAAAACTAGATATCAGTTTAGCAACATTTAGCCTCATTAGAAGCGACTACCTCCAAAGGGCCCCCATGTGCCCTACTCCCCCCCCCCCCCCAAAAGGGCCCCCATGTGCCCTACTCCCCCCCCCCCCAAAGGGCCCCCATGTGCCCTACTTCCTCCAAAGGGTTCAGTGGTACCTTTTGTAACAGCTAAATCTTCTGAGAACTCAAAGTAATAAAACTCAAAATTGCGCACTACTGTGTGAATAAAATGCAGTTTTAGAAACAGCATAGACTCTAGTCATCAGTTTACCCCTCAATCAAGTTTAAATCATTTTCTTTTTATCCCCCACTTCAGTTGGGTCAGTTGTAACTGACTCTCAAGCCAACCTCTAATCCCTGCCCCTCCACCCAAGCCTTTTTACCCTCAGCAACAAAGGGACACACACACACACACACACACACACACACACACACACCACAAACTCATTCATTCTGTCTTTACAATTCATAAAGAACAAAAGAAGCAGGCAGTAGTTAAAGTGGAGCAGCTGCCGGGCCTCCCACCTGCTGAAACCCAGCCTCCAAAACCAAAGCTCTTTGTGCTGCCGCCGGAGCATGTGTGTGTGTGTGTGTGTGTGTGTGTGTTTACAGCTACATCTGCGTGTCTTGGCAAGTGTGTGTCTGCAAAAATATACATACACACACACACACACATCCACATCTGTGTGTGTGTGTGTCTCCTTAACCTGACCAACATAATCAGATGAGCTGAGGGAATTATGGAGATGTGAGATAAACCAGGCCGGAGATGGGCTGTGTGTGTGTGTGTGTGTGTGTGTGTGTGTGTGTGTGTGTGTCCGTCCTCGATTAAAGGCTGAGAGTGCACATGCATGAGAGGGGGTGGATGAGGAATGCATTGCTTCAACTTCAACCAACATCCCCCATCACACACACACACACACACACACACACACACACACACACACACACACACGTCTCACAGCTCCTCCCCTTTTGCTCTTCATTTGGCCTCCCGCTTCCCCAACCTATTCCTCTTTTCCTTCGTTTTCCAGTCGTCCATTTCTAAACTACAATACAAACATTCCAAAAAATCAAATTAAACTGATCCATAATACTTAAAAAAAAAAAAAAAAAAAAAAAAACTGACTCGAACACATTCTCACACCTGGCATCAGCACGTGCCCTGGGTGATCAGATCACAAGTGAGCAGTGACACACACCTGGCATTATGAACACCTTTCAGTGAGAACTTGTATAGATTTCATGCTGGATTGAACATCACACACAAGAGATCAGTGTGACTGCTGAATTATTTTTCAAACTGAAATGACCCGGAATTTTGATCTGACTGACGAATCTTTTACAAACAAACATTTTAATCTCATAATTTAAAAAAGTATGATGAGTAAAGCTATGGAAAGCAGCTACTTTTCTTTGCTGTTACACAGGGGGTGCGTCCATTAAACCTAGCAACAGAGAGCTGTGATATTCAGTACTATTTTCACAAATCCTCACTTCCACAGGTGAGAAGCTGATCCCTGCGGCAGGTTTGGGTCCCAGACTACACCTAATGTGGTTTGGCACAAAATGCACCCAATTAACTAATACTGAGAAAACCAAGAGAATCTCATTCACGAAGAGTCATTTATAAAATCTTTTAAACATTTTAAATAAAGTGAGGACATGTACAACCCTTTTACAACTCTTCAAAAGTACGGTCAGAAACCTCACAGCTCGGGAAACATTTTCTCATCTGATAAAAAAGGCATGTCTCCTGCTCAGTCAAGTAGAACTGAAAGTCATCTTCCTGCCACAGCTCTCCCCTCTAACTCGCTCTCTCTCTCTCTCTCTCTCTCTCTCTCCCTCACACACACACCCGGAAACTGTTGAGTAATGGTAAATAACTCCACCCTACAGAGACTCCTCTCATGGCCTCTTATGTAATATACATTTACTTCCTGTCACATATGGAAAAGAGAAAACCAAGGCAGAGTAATGTGAGACAGCAGTGTGTGTGTGTGTGTGGAGCAAGTCACTGCCAGTGTGACTTCCTGTACAGACACACACACACACACACACACACACACACACACACACACACACACAGAGATAAACACAGCTATACACACTCAACATTGTATTATTAATACAGTATATTACAAGGATGCATAAAGCACATGAGAACTATTAGACAAACTGAAAGACAGAACATCTATAGGTGATGATTCACAGCAGGAAGACAAGTTTCCCCTCTGCATCTCTACAACCACAAACAAATCACCAATTCTCTCTCTCTTTTCCTCACACACACACAGACATTTTCAACAACTCTCAGGAATGAGTAAACATGAGAGAGAGGTTAAGGGGGGGAGAGAGAGAGAGAGAGAGAGAGAGAGAGAGAGAGAGAGAGAGAGAGAGAGAGAAAAAGAGAGGGGGAGAGGAAAAGAAAGAACAAAAATCACTGCTCACATAACCAGGAAAACGTTAAGAGCTTTTCACACAGGGTACACCCACTCACTTAGGGCTCCTGACTAAACCTCAACACTTGAGTGTGTGTGTGTGTGTGTGTGTGTGAGTGTGTGCGCGTGTGTGTGTAAAACACATCATGCATGCATCTGAACAGGAAGAAGGACAGACCCATTTTACATCTCACTAATCGCTCACACACACACACACACACACACACACACGTGATGTTTCTACACGTGCAGGGTTCTTACACATGTTGAGTATATAAGGATGAGCACTTCATTACGGAGATAAACACACAACAGCATTGTGACTGGAAGTGCACAGGAAGCGCTGAGAAAAAAAAACAAGGCATTTCCTGTTAGCACCACAGAGCTCACCATAGTCTGCTCACTGTCTGATATCACGTGTATGTATGTGCATTATATATATATACACACACACACATACATACACACATACCAAAAGTTTGGACACACCTTCTCATTCAAAGAGTTTTCTTTATTTTCATGACTATGAAAATTGTAGGTTCACACTGAAGGCATCAAAACTATGAATGAACACATGTGGAATTATATATGGAATTATATACATAACAAAAAAGTGTGAAACAACTGAAAAATGTCATTCTAGGTTCTTCAAAGTAGCCACCTTTTGCTTTGATTACTGCTTTGCACACTCTTGGCATTCTCTTGATGAGCTTCAAGAGGTAGTCACCTGAAATGGTCTTCCAACAGTCTTGAAGGAGTTCCCTGAGAGATGCTTGGCACTTGTTGGCCCTTTTGCCTTCACTCTGCGGTCCAGCTCACCCCTAAACCATCTGGATTGGGTTCAGGTCCGGTGACTGTGGAGGCCAGGTCATCTGGCGCAGCACCCCATCACTCTCCTTCTTGGTCAAATAGCCCTTGATGCCTTCAGTGTGACTTTACAATTTTCATAGTCATGAAAATAAAGAAAACTCTTTGAATGAGAAGGTGTGTCCAAACTTTGGTCTATACTGTATATAATAAATTTTATATATATATATATTTGGCTTAACAGTACGGCAAGGCTCGATGTTTATTTACAGATCTATTATGGAAACTGTGTTCACTAACTGGACCCTGCTGAACACTGAATCTCACTCTCTGGCCTCCAATCAAACACTTTACACTGATTAAAGCTTTCTTAGGAAGATAACCTAACAAACAAAAGTGGGCAGGGCTTAGGTTCAGCCAATTAAACTCATTAGTTCGAGTTTAAGTGTTTAAATGGCTTTATTCCTGGACACGTGCATACACACCTCTGAGTGACCTAAACCCTACACACTTCTACACCTGTCTTGTCCACAAAACCTGTGTAAAGACCAGAGCAGAACCACAGCCACCTTTACGCCACCACCATCTAACGCACTTTGAGGTCAGGAAGTCTGAGGGTGCTGAGGGACTCCTGATGTTCCGCAGGTTACTGAATGAGAACTTTATTATAGCCGACGTGAGTCTGATTGCCAACACATGTTGATAATCACGCTGCAGGCTTAAGCAGGAAATCTAATTTCACATGCTCACTCGCTTCAGAAGCAACAAATGGAGGAGAAAAACAGCCATACACACAAAACTCCACTGTTTAAAACACTAATCATTTAGTTTTAAATGACGGAGGCAGGGGGAAACAAAAAAAAATAAAAATTACATACACACACACACACACACACACACCCCACTTCCTGTGTTTATGAAATCAACAAGCTAGTACGCTAACAAGAATTTCCAGTATAATGTCCTGTGCTTATTCAAACAGTAATTCTACACATTAACATACACATCACCTCTGAGCTCAAACACAAAACATTTATTATAGAAGGAAAAAAAACAAAGTGAAGAAATATGGGAGGGGTGTGTCTGAAACCTGAATGGAAGCTGCTGATTGGTGGGTTGCTGTGACACTCATGATGACATCACTAGGTGGCCAAGCCTTACACCATACACAAACTAAAACCCACACACAAGTAACACTTCACACTCTTTATACACACACACACACACACACACACACACACACACACGCTGACCGGCAACAGAATAAAAAGTTTTAAACCTGTATGAGTACCAACTGTGTGTGTGTGTGTGTGTGTGTGTGTGTGTGTGTGTGTTTGTGTGTGTGAGAGAGAGAGACAGACACACACACAGTGGTCATTAACACACTGCCTAACTCTAGCACTTAGTGCCCCAGTAACTGATTAACCAATCTGACCTCCACAATTCTCTCTCTCTCTCAACCACCTATTACGTCACAGATACACAAACGCATAGAACAGAGGAATCATGGCAAGAGAGAAAAAAACACCAATTTGTCTTTTTTTTCATTTGCCAGCTTTACACACACACAGACTCCAACACACACACACACACACACACACACACACACACAGTCCTCCACCACACACACACACACAGACTCCACCACACACACACACACACACACACACACACACACACAGACTCCACCACACACACACACACACACTCCACCACACACACACACACACACACACACACACACACAGACTCCACCACACACACACACACACACACACACACACACACACAGACTCCACCACACACAGACTCCACCACACACACACACACACACTCCACCACACACACACACAGACTCCACCACACACACACACACAGACTCCACCACACACACACACAGACTCCACCACACACACACACACAGACTCCACCACACACACACACACAGACTCCACCACACACACACACACAGACTCCACCACACACACACACACACACTCCACCACACACACTCACTCCACCACACACACACACACACACACTCCACCACACACACACACACACACACTCCACCACACACACACACACACACACTCCACCACACACACACACACACACACACACACACACTCCACCACACACACACACACACACACACTCCACCACACACACACACACACACACACTCCACCACACACACACACACACACACACTCCACCACACACACACACACTCCACCACACACACACACACACACACACTCCACCACACACACACACACACACACACACTCCACCACACACACACACACACACACACTCCACCACACACACACACACACACACACTCCACCACACACACACACACACACTCCACCACACACACACACACACACACACTCCACCACACACACACACACACACACACTCCACCACACACACACACACACACACACTCCACCACACACACACACACACACACACTCCACCACACACACACACACACACACACTCCACCACACACACACACACACTCCACCACA
>NC_139581.1:160000-185000 GCF_946808225.1 Silurus aristotelis
CACCTGATTGAGAAGCTGAGCCTACTGGGCCTAAACACCTGCCTCTGCAACTGGATCCTGGACTTCCTGAATGGAAGACCTCAGTCCACCCCGGACCCCCGAGAACAGCATCTCCAGCACCACCACACTGAGCACCTCATGGCTGTGTGCTTAGTCCACCGCTGTTCACTCTGCCAAATCATGTATATCAATGCACAGCTCGAACCACATAATCATGTTCACAGATGACATGACAGTGGTGGGTCTCATCAGCAAGCTCGGCCCACAGAGAGGAGGTGCAACAGTTAACAGCCTGGTGTAGAGCAACAACCTGTCTCAGTTTAAACGTTAACTAAACTAAAGGGAAGGTTGTTGACTTCAAGAGATCACAGAGCAGCTATTCTTCACTGATCATCAATGGATCCTTCATGGAGATGGTCAAGAGCACCAAGTTCCTTGGTGTACATCTGGCGGAGAACTTTACTTGGTCACTCAACACAAGCGCCATCACCAAAAAAGCCCACAGCATCTCTACTGAGTAGGCTGAGGAAAGCCCATCTCCCTCCCCCCATCTTGTCCACGTTCTACAGGGGGACTACTGAGCTGAGAGCATCCTGAGCGGCTGCATCACTGCCTGATTAGGAAACTGCTCCGTCTCGGATCACAAGGCACTACAGAGGATAGTGAGGACAGCTGAGAAGATCATCAGAGTCTCTCCCTCTTCCATTATGGACATTTACACCACACGCTGCATCTGCAAAGTCAAAAGCATTGTGGAGGACTCCCCCCCCCCCCTTCCACCCACACACACACACACACTTTTTACTCTGCCTCCATCAGAGAAGCAGTTACAAAGCATTCAGGCCTCAAATACAGGCTGTGCCATTAGGTTCAACACACCGAACTGAACACACACACAGTCCACCGTAAAAGTGCACCGTAAACGTACACGCGCGCGCTCCACCGTAAACGTACACGCGCGCGCTCCACCGTAAACGTACACGCGCGCGCTCCACCGTAAACGTACACGCGCGCGCTCCACCGTAAACGTACACGCGCGCTCCACCGTAAACGTACACGCGCGCGCTCCACCGTAAACGTACACAGTCCACACACACAGTCCACACACACAGTCCACACACACAGTCCACACACACAGTCCACACACACAGTCCACACACACAGTCCACACACACAGTCCACACACACAGTCCACACACACAGTCCACACACACAGTCCACACACACACACCACTTTAAAATCGCATGTGTGCAATCCACAAGGACAGACAGAGCCGCCAGACACCGAGATAAAGAGAGACAGGTCCAACACACAGAGAGAGAGTGAGAGAGATCGAGAGACAGGTCCGATAGACACAGCCCTTTCTGTCCAACAGAAATAGAGACCGGTCCGACAGAGACAGACACTGGTCCATTAGAGAGAGACGGGTCCGACAGAGACACAGGTCCACCAGACAGGGGTCAGACAGAAAAACAAAGAGACATGTCCGACAGAAATAGAAACGCTGGTCCAAAAGAGGGAGAGACGGGTCCCGAGCTAGAGAGAGAGAGAGAGATAAGTTACCAGAGGTGGGGATGTGTATCTATTTATCGTCACTGAATCAGCATAGAGGCTTAAATTGCCATTGCAACAGTTTCTCCATTCCAGCATTCATAAAAATACAGGAACTGTGTGTGTGTGAAAAAGTCAGTGTGTGTAAAATGAATAAAAATGCTGGGAAATCCCCCTCCCCCCACCTGATGTCATACCTGATCTCTCAAACCTGTTGTGAGAATCTGAAGCTGTGTGTGTGTGAGCATGAGTGGACAGACATAGACAAGAGAAAGAGTATGAATGAGAGCAAAGCCAAGGGGACATTCATTCATTCATTCATCTTCTCCCGCTTATCCGTAATTCGGGTCGCGGGGGCAGCAGTCTAAGCAGATTCCCCAGACACTTCTCCGTGTCCAGGGATCGGGCTGTCAAGGCCCCCGCCTTCGACTGCTGCCCAATCCTCTCAGCACCGGTCCCTTACGGTCCCTCCTGCAGGTGGTGAGCCCACGGGAAGGCGGCCCCACGTCGCTCCGACGTCACGGTCCTTGATTTGTTTTTCTCGTAAGGGTAGGGTTAGGGTTACACGCGCGCGCGCACCATACCACTTACGGCCTTACCACTCTGAGAACGCTCGATCTCGCCAAGGGGACAGAGGGAGAATAATATAATGTGGTGAGAGTGAGTCAGATAAGAGAAGACAGATAAGAGGAGACAGATAAGAGGAGAGTGAGACGGAGAGGGACAGGAGGGAGGAGGATGAGGGGATGATACAGGGGGAGGATCAGTGAGAAGGAAAAGGCCACATATTTTGTCACTATGCTTTAGAGGAGGAGACTGACATAAAATAAACCACACACACGTCTCAGTGTGAGCCACATCTACTCAATCTCAGAGCTTCACATCCATAGTACAGCTCAGAAAACCACCATCGTGTGGGTGTGTGTGGGTAAAACAGTTCCTCTTCTCATTTAAACACAACCAGTCTACAGCAACAAGCTTGGGTTATCAACAAATTAACTCATTTCAGTCCAGCATCCACACACATCTGATTCATTTGAATGTATTTATGACTTCATTTTGATAAATTCCTAAATATTGAACCCGTGTGTTTGATACTTTTTATATTACGGGATAGAAAATATTGTATTTAAACAAAACCAATAATACAGCAAGCGACCAGTACAACACCTATCCCCTTAACACTGGATCACACACACACCACTCCAGGGCTGTAACAGTTAGATTATAAAAATGCATTGAATGGGAAATGATGGACTTGATTAAAACTGGACTTTACTCAGACCAAGCCCCTGAGTGTAATTTGCAGGATCAGACACCACACACTGTACACCCCAATAACAACCTTCATCACAGAGACTTACTGCATGTACTGGAGCTCACACACACACACACACACGGCTTTCTCTCCCAACATTGTCCTATTTCGTGTGTGCAACTAGCAAACAAGCACGCGCTCTCTCTCTCTCTCATTTACACACGGCTTCATATCTGCTCCATGAGTGGATAAACACACACACTAAAGAGATGCCATGTTGAGTGAAACACAGCTCCTTCAGTTGACATTTATTGGAGAGATGGAGCAGGTTTTACAGCTAAAGTGTGTGTGTGTGTGTGTGTGTGTAAGAGAGAGAGAGAGAGAGTGTGTGGGAGAGAGTGAGTGCGTGTGAGAGAGAGAGTGAGTGGGTTTGAGTGTGAGAGTGAGAGGGTTTGAGTGTGAGAGGGTTTGAGTGTGAGTGTGAGAGGGTTTGAGTGTGAGAGTGAGAGGGTTTGAGTGTGAGAGTGAGAGGGTTTGAGTGTGAGAGTGAGAGGGTTTGAGTGTGAGAGTGAGAGGGTTTGAGTGTGAGAGTGAGAGGGTTTGAGTGTGAGAGTGAGAGGGTTTGAGTGAGAGAGTGAGAGGGTTTGAGTGAGAGTGTGAGAGGGTTTGAGTGAGAGTGAGAGGGTTTGAGTGTGAGAGGGTTTGAGTGTGAGAGGGTTTGAGTGAGAGAGTGAGAGGGTTTGAGTGAGAGAGTGAGAGGGTTTGAGTGAGAGTGTGAGAGGGTTTGAGTGAGAGTGAGAGGGTTTGAGTGTGAGTGTGAGAGGGTTTGAGTGTGAGTGTGAGAGGGTTTGAGTGTGAGTGTGAGAGGGTTTGAGTGTGAGTGTGAGAGGGTTTGAGTGTGAGTGTGAGAGGGTTTGAGTGTGAGAGGGTTTGAGTGTGAGAGGGTTTGAGTGTGAGAGGGTTTGAGTGTGAGTGAGAGATGTGTTCCTGTGATAGAAATAAGATATGTATAATCACCCTGATACCAGGCGCGCGCGCACACACAGGAGTGTAAGATTGTTGTAATATTGCTGAATTGTGTTCAGTGACGCGGTTTGAGAAAATTATTAAACTTTTTAGTGCGCGCGCTTGCGTGCGTTAGCTTGTAGCCTGTTAGCATGGAGTGACGAGACAATGAGGACACAAGCCAGTAGGTCCAGCACATTATTAGCATTTACACACACACTTTCCATACGATCTGATACACCAAACACACAAACGGTACCACACCGACACACGGTTCCGCTCCAGCAGCACTCTGGAGTCACACACGCCAGGTGCTGAACCCCGGGTTGTGGTGGTGCCGTGCTGCACGAGAAGTTCAGGAACAATCCCCCACAGGGACTGACCATCTGGCCTCCAGAGGAACCTTCTTTACACGGCATTGTCCTGTCCTCGGACACTTCCCCAGTCCACAGTCTTACTCAGAACCAGGGAACAAAAACTCTCCAAACGCGGAACACGAACCACCCGGAGCCGCTCCAGCTCCGCAGAGGGGGTTCCTCTGCGGTTTGCTTTGTGGACCCTCGGTCACTCCGAGTTCCTCACCTCGTGTAGTGCGGAGTTAGCCTGCGCTAGCCAACACGCAGCTCACACACACACACACACACACACACACACACCAGATGTACAAACTCTGCGGTGAATATCTTTAAAGTGTGTACGTTTTAAATCCGGTTTTATTACAGCTTATTATTATTATTATTATTTCCCTCTGAAGTGAAGTAGCACTAATTATCCTGTACAATGAAGAAAAGGTAAAGGTGGACGGGCTAAACATGCTAATGCTAACCCGGGAGTTGGGAGTCACGATGAAACACACAGAAAGTTCTAATATAATAAACTACAATCCCCGGAGTGGTGAAGTAAACACGGGGGGATAAAGCGACGGCCGGAGCTGAAGGTTTGAGGGTAAAACTCGTGTAAAGTCCCGCGGTGAAGCCGCTTCACCTCACCGTACAGGAGCGCGGATGAATGAGTGGAGCGCGTCCTCGGTACCTCAGGGTCGGAGCTTCAGCGCGCGGGTACAGGACACCGACTTCCATCGAAAACCTGAGGAAATGTCTTACCGTGTGTGTGTGTGTTTCGACTCCTCAGCGCGGTGTGTGTGTGTGTGTGAGAGAGAGCGAGGGAGAGAGCGGCTTTCTCACCTCACGGATTTAAACTCCACAGGGCTCTGTCCCGCTTCAACAGCGTCGAATTTCCGCCGTTTTTTCGGTGTAAACTGCTCCCCGGAAGACTCCTGTTCTCCGCCCCGAGCTCGAGCCCGGCTTTATTTCACTTTTTATCCCGTACGAAACCCCCCTAAAAAAATCCCGGTCCCGGTGTCGTCTCACACTCTCTCCGTCCTCGCGCACACGCACCAACTCCTCTTTCTCTGTATCTCGAGCGAGCGGCCGGACGCGCGCACCTTCCAACAGGCAGGGAGCGCGTTCACGTGAGAGGCGCGCAGATAACACCGGAGCGCGCACGGGGGGGGGGGGGGGGGTTGTTGAGTGACCTCGCGGATTCTTTGTGACGTAACGGTGCTCTCCTCCTCTCACAGGTCTGCCCCCCCCCTTAAACCCATTACCCCCCTCTTAACCCTCCCCTCCCTATATAGCCCCGCCCACCCCTCCTCCTCTTTACCCTATCACACTATCAGTCACCGGGTTGCCAGTTTACACCATCATTTTACTCTGTTTATTTTATATTATTATTATTTCTGTAAAGTCCAAACACACCAGAAAACATCTCCCTTTGATAAAACCCTCACTTCACTTCAGTCTTATTCCTGGTGTGTTTTAACAGTGGACATTTTCCCAAAGCAGCTTTACAGAGATAAAGAGTTTGAGCAGAGGTGGACAAAGTACATAAAGCAGTAAAAAGTCTCCTTTTAAACTTTCACTTAAGTAAAAGTATACAAGTTTTTGCCTTCAAATGTACTTAAGTTTCCAATTGCTATAATTTATTATAAATCTAATGTTCCTATGATCATTTTAATTCACAAGACTCTTCACTGAATCACCTCAGTTTCTGTGTAAAGACTCGAATGTGACTCTCAGCACACTGATCTATTAATAGAATGATATTAATGACTCAAACACTGATTGATTTCTATTACAATCATCATAAACACAAAACCTTCTTCAAAATAAAACGTGTAAACGAGGTCACGTGTGAGGTGGGGAGTTCGAGTCTGGAGTTTCTTCATCATTTATTCCTCTCTAAATGTTCTGCTTGATGTTGAACTGATGCTGAACTGTATGTTGGTGATCAGGAGATGCACCGAGCGCCGATCAGAACACGTGTAAAACAGAGCGTGCGCTCGATCCTGATTGGTGACTCGCTGAGTGTTTCACCAGTTACGTTTTTATCTTCATTAAAAAAGGAAAATGTAGTTAAAAGTAAAATATTGACTTTGAAATGTAGTAAAGTTACAGTAAAAATCTTCACAAATGGAAACACTACTGTAAAGTGCAAATAGACAAAAAACGACTTAAGTACAGAAACACGTTACATTTACTTCCTCACTGTTCAACACTGATTAATACCTCCTGCCTAATATTTGATCTCTTTTTGCTGCTTAAACAGTCGTGACCCGTCGATCATCAACAGCATGAACTTCTTCAGCAGTTTGAGCTACAGGAGGTCGTCTGTTGGATCGGACCACACGGACCAGCCTTCACTCCTCACGTGCCTCAATGAGCCTCGGCTGCACGTGACCCTGTCGCCGGTTCACCACTGTTCCCTCGCTGGAGCACTTTTGATAGATTCTGACCACTGTAGTCCAGAAACAGCCCACAAGAGCTGCAGTTTTGGAGACGCTCTGACCCGCGACGTCTAGACGTCACAATTTGTCAAACTCGCGAAAATCCTTACTGCTTCTAACATCAACTTTAAGGACAAAATGTTCACCTGCTGCTTAATAAATTAATCCACCCACTAACAGGAGCCATGATGAAGATCATCAGTGTTTTTCACTTCACCACTCAGAATGTTATTATGTCAGAATGTTGTACTTGATCAGTGTAACTTTTGTTCCTTGGAAGTTTCTCCCTAATAAGTGATCCAGTGGTGACTGTGGTGAAAAAAAAAAAACTCAGAGACTTCATGAGGAAGAAACCTTGAGAGGAACCAGACTCAAAAGGGAACCTCATCCTCAACACTGAATGTCCTTTATCACAGTTCCATTAGTGTTGAGGTTATAAAGGGTTCAGTGGTGGACGTTTACATGTAATTATATTTATATGAAGTTCTTGAGTCGCTCAGTAAATTGATTGACTGTTGGTGTGGAACCATCTTATGCTCTACAGAATGTCTTCAAGACATTAACCCTAACCCTAACCCAAAGAAAGAAAATTAGGTTTCTCATAATGTCATCAAATAAAACATTTATCATCCTAAACATCTTAACATGGGTGCTTGTTTTAGGTTAGAATAACATTAGAACATACATCTACATCCTATAAGTAACTACAACACACACACACACACACACACACACTTCCATTATATCATTTATAATACCAAACCTCATCACAGCAGCGCTACAGCGATACAGGTGCAGAGTTAGATGATGAATAAAGAAGGTGATGAGGTAGAAACCCTGAGAGGAACCTAATTCCATGGAGAATTCCAAACTCATCTGAGTAACAGTGGATGGAGTGAGTTCTGTACAATGACATCAACAACATTGTTACTTCAGTTCCTCTTCAGCTCCTCACGTCTGCTTCAGGCCAGTTCCTGTTACTCAGTGTGAATTTGTGTATTCCTCACATGTGGTGCTGATTATAAAAAAAAAAAAGTGGTCAGGCAGGTGAAATCTGGTGTCCCCAGTTTTGTAACACAGAGAAACACCAGGACCGGTACATCTCTCCAGAGCTCGCCTTCACATCATACATGAACATCACTGCACTCCAGAAAGGGTACCGGTGGAAATTGGGATTCTGTTGGCTGAAGGAGGAGAAGAAGAGGAGGAAGTCGTCTACAAAGACGGCAGGGAAAGGAGCAGTGTAGGAAAATGGAGGTTCAGGTTGGTACTTTAAATGTTGGTACTATGACGGGTAAAGGGAGAGAGGGAGCTGATATGATGGAGAGGAGAAAGGTAGAGATGTTGTGTGTTCAGGAGACCAAGTGGAAAGGGAGTAAGGCCAGGAACATTGGAGGTGGGTTCAAACTGTTCTATCATGGTGTGGATGGAAAGAGAAATGGTGTAGGGGGATTCTGAAGGAAGAGTACAGTAAGAGTGTAGTGGAGGTGAAGAGAGTTTCTGATAGGGTGATAAACATGAAGCTGGAAGTTGAAGGGATGATGATAAATGTCATCAGTGCTTATGCTCCACAAGTTGGCTGTGAGATGGCTCCTCCACCTTCTACACCTCTTCTACCTGCAACCGCATCACTCCACTGCCCTCCCTCTCATTTACACACATGTACTCTGTCTTACTCCTACTGACTTTTATTCCACTTCTCTCCAGCGTGTACCTCCACCTCTCCAGGCTCTTCTCAACCTGCTCCCTACTCTCACCACAAATCACAATATCATCCGCAAACATCATAGTTCCGGGAGACTCCTGTCTGACCTCGTCCGTCAACCTGTCCATCAAAACTGCAAACAGGAAAGGGCTCAGGGCCGATCCTTGATGCAGTCCAACCTTCACCCTGAACCAGTCTGTCGTTCCTACTGCACACTTCACTGCCGTCACACTGTCCTCATACATGTCCTGCACCACCCTCACATACTTCTCTGACACACCAGACTTCTCAAACAATACCACAACTCCTCTCTCGGCACCCTGTCATACGCTTTCTCTAAATCCACAAACACACAATGTAACTCCTTCTGACCTTCTCTATACTTCTCCATCAACATCCTCAAAGCAAATAATGAATCTGTGGTGCTCTTCCTCGGCATGAAACCATACTGTTGCTCACAGATCGTCACCTCTTCTCTCAGCCTGGCTTCCACTACTCTTTCCCATAACTTCATGGTGTGACTGATCAACTTAATTCCCCTGTAGTTACTGCAGATCGGTACCAGCACACTCCTTCTCCATTCCTCAGGCATCCTCCCACCTTCCAGAATCGTGTTAAACAATCTGGTTAAAAACTCCACTGCCATCTCTCCTAAACATCTCCACGCACCGGTATGTCATCTGGTTCAACCGACTTTTCATTCTTCATCCTCTTAATCGCTGCTCTTACTTCCTCCTTACTAATCCTATCTACATCCTGCTTTACCAACTCCACATCATCCAACCTTTTCTCTCTTTGATTTTCCTCGTTCATCAGCTGCTCAAAATACTCCCTCCATTTTCTCAACACACTCTCCTCACTAGTCAACACATTTCCCTCTCCATCCTTTATTGCTCTAACTTGCAGGTGTTGGGTGATTGGGATACTACTGCAGGAGTGATGAGGGAGGCAGCTAGAAAAGTACTTGGGGTAACATCTGGAAATAAAAAGGAAGGCAAAGAGACCGAATTGGGATCGACAGAGTGGATCCCACACCGCAAGCCAGTGAAGCGAGCGGAGGACAGGGGTGATGTGTGAGCGTTTGGAGGTGTTGGAGAAAAGACGCGCTGTCACATTTTTTACCAATTGAAGCCAATTGAGAAGTGATTGTTTGAGTCCAGTGTAGAGCATTACAGTAGTCAATTTTCGAGCTGATGAAGGCATGAATAGCTTTTTCAAGGTCAGGACAAGAATGATTTGACCTTACTGAGTAGTCTTAGCTGGTAAAAGCTCACTTTCACTACTGCACTGATCTGTTTATTGAAGTGCATACTTTTGTCAAAAATAACACCCAGGTTACGCACGATAGGTGCAAACTGAGGTGTTAGAGGACCAAAACTGAGAGAACTGCTGGGTGAATCCGGGCTAAACAGGATGTACTCAGTCTTTTCTTCATTCAGATAAAGAAAGTTCTGGGAAACTGTTTGATATCCTGAAGGCAATTATGAAGAGGGTCCAATGCACAACGATTACTCAGAATCACAGGAAGATAGATCTGGAGGTCATCTGCATAGAAATGAAATTGAACGTTGTGATTGGAGATGAGTTGACCAAGTGGCAGCATATAGAGTGAGAACAGAATAGGACCGATTATAGATACTTGAGGCACACCAGATGACAGAGGAGCAACCGAGGAAGAATAATCATTAAGCATTACTGAAAAAGTTCTGTTAGTGAGGTATGATGAGAACCAATTTAGCACCGCACCCTGCAGACAAACAACAGGTTGAAGACGAGAGATGAGGATGGCATGATCCACGGTGTCAAATGCCGTGGGTCCTGTAACACCAAAACCACAGAGCTTTTACTATCCAGGGCTCCAAGAATGTCATTATGGACCCTCAATAATGCTGATTCTGTGCTATGTCTAGACCTGAAACCGGACTGAAATGTATCACCAATGCTGTGCAGTTGAAAGTGAGACTGAAGCTGGGCGAACACAAGCTTCTCCATCAACTTAGATAGAAATTACAGGTTAGATATAGGGCGGAAGTTGGATAGTATGGAGGGTTCAAAGTTGGGTTTCTTGAGCAGCGGTCTAACAGCGTGTTTGAGAGCAGCTGGAACAGTACCCACCCTAAAACAGCTGTTTATGAAGGAGACAAGGAAGGGACCTATGATGTTAACAGCCTCCTTCAAAATCCTGGCAGGAACAGCGTCTAGAGGGCAGGTGGTAGGCTTCAACTCGTGGACAGCTTTTTTGAGGTCCACAAGAGTAACTGCATCAAAGTTCTCTAGCACACATTGAACCGCATGAGTAGACATGGCAACAGCAGTGGCTTGTGTAATGGTTTGCCTAACAGACAAAACCTTATTAAAAAAATATTGTTTGAATGCATTACATGTGTTTTCAGAAACATCATTCAAGGCGACAGACACCGGATTTATAACAGAATTAATAGTGCTGAATAAAATTCCAGGGCGGTGGCCAGTGTTGTGCTCGTTACTAGTAACTAGTTACAGTTACTCGTTACTTAATTCAAAAAGTAACTTAATTACTTTGTTGATTATTTACACCAAAAAGTAATGCGTTACTGTTAAAAGTAACTTTTTAGTTACTTTTTTAAAGAACCTTCTTTATTGTTCCCATTAATGCCCTTTTTTTTGTGTTATGGTTTATACAAACACAAAACTGACTTAAAAACAAAGTCATTTTTAAACACTATTTTATTAAAGTCAGAGCAGCACACACTGAATATATCACAAGGATTTCTGACATAAACAACAAAACAAGCTGAATAATATATTCACAATCAAACACTAAAGTGGCTTAACCCAGCCATTAGGGGGGCACAAGCCAGTGCACTCTTAGTGCCGGTCCCAAGCCCGGGTAAATGGGGAGGGTTGCGTTAGGAAGGGCATCCAGCGTAAAACATGTGCCAAATCAAATATGCGGATCACAAATGAGAATTTTATACCGGATCGGTCGAGGCCCGGGTTAACAACGACCGCCACAGGTATCGTTAGCCGACAGGGTACCGGTGGAAATTGGGCTACTGTTGGCCGAAGGAGGAGAAGGAGAGGAGGAAGATGTCTACAGAGATGGCAGGAAAAGGAGCAGTGTAGGAGAGTAGAGGTTCGGGTTGGTACTTTAAATGTTGGTACTATGACGGGTAAAGGGAGAGAGGGAGCTGATATGATGGAGAGGAGAAAGGTAGATGTGTTGTGTGTTCAGGAGACCAAGTGGAAAGGGAGTAAGGCCAGGAACATTGGAGGTGGGTTTAAACTGTTCTATCATTGTGTGGATGGGAAGAGAAATGGTGTAGGGGTGATTCTGAAGGAAGAGTACAGTAAGAGTGTAGTGGAGGTGAAGAGAGTTTCTGATAGGGTGATGATCGTGAAGGTGGAGGTTGAAGGGATGATGATAAATGTCATCAGTGCCTATGCTCCACAAGTTGGCTGTGAGATAGAGGAGAAGGAAAGATTCTGGAGTGAATTAGATGAAGTGGTAGATGGTGTACCTAGGAAAGAACGATTGGTGATTGGGGCAGACTTTAATGGGCATGTAGGTGAAGGGAACAGAGGTGATGAGGAGGTGATGGGTAGGTATGGTTTTAAGGAGAGGAATGTGGAAGGGCAGATGGTGGTAGATTTTGCTAAAAGGATGGAAATGACAGTGGTGAACACGTATTTTAAGAAGAAGGAGGATCACAGGGTGACGTATAAGAGTGGAGGAAGGTGCACACAGGTGGATTATGTTCTGTGTAGGAGATGCAACCTGAAGGAGATTGGAGACTGTAAGGTGTTGGCGGGGGACAGTGTAGCTAGACAGCATCAGATGGTGGTCTGTAGGATGGTTTTGGAGGCGAAGAAGAAGAGGAGGAAAGTAAGGATTGAAAGAAAAATAAGATGGTGGAAACTGAAGGAGGAAGAGTGTAGTGTGAGGTTCAGGGAAGAGGTCAGACAGGGGCTTGGTGGTGGTGAAGAGGTGCCGGATGATTGGGCAACTACTGCAGGAGTGATGAGGGAGGCAGCTAGAAAATTACTTGGTGTGACATCTGGAAATAGAAAGCAAGACAAGGAGACGTGGTGGTGGAATGAGGAAGTGCAGGAGAGCATTAGGGGAAAGAGGTTGGCAAAACAGAAGTGGGATCGACAGAGTGATGAGAAAAGTAGGCAGGAGTACAAGGAGATGCGGCAGCAGGTAAAAAGGGATGTGGCGAAAGCCAAGGAAAAGGCATATGAGGACCTGTATAAGAGGTTGGACACTAAGGAAGGAGAAAAGGATTTATACCGATTGGCCAGGCAGAGGGACCGAGCTGGGAAGGATGTACTGCAAGTTAGAGCAATAAAGGATGGAGAGGGAAATGTGTTGACTAGTGAGGAGAGTGTGTTGAGAAGATGGAGGGAGTATTTTGAGCAGCTGATGAATGAGGAAAATCAGAGAGAGAGAAGGTTGGAGGATGTGGAGTTGGTGAAGCAGGATGTAGATAGGATTAGTAAGGAGGAAGTGAGAGCAGCGATTAAGAGGATGAAGAATGGAAAGTCGGTTGGACCAGATGACATACCGGTAGAAGCGTGGAGATGTTTAGGAGAGATGGCAGTGGAGTTTTTAACCAGATTGTTTAACAGGATTCTGGAAGGTGAGAAGATGCCTGAGGAATGGAGAAGAAGTGTGCTGGTACCGATCTTTAAACATGAGGGAGATGTGAAGACCTGCAGTAACTACAGGGGAATTAAGTTGATCAGTCACACCATGAAGTTATGGGAAAGAGTAGTGGAAGCCAGGCTGAGAGAAGAGGTGACCATCTGTGAGCAGCAGTATGGTTTTGTGTCGAGGAAGAGCACCACAGATGCCTTATTTGCTTTGAGGATGTTGATGGAGAAGTATAGAGAAGGACAGAAGGAGCTGCATTGTGTATTTGTGGATTTAGAGAAAGCGTACGACAGGGTGGAGAGAGGAGTTGTGGTATTGTATGAGGAAGTCAGGTGTGTCAGAGAAGTATGTGAGGGTGGTGCAGGACATGTATGAGGACAGTGTGACGGCAGTGAAGTGTGCAGTAGGTACGACAGACTGGTTCAGGGTGAAGGTTGGACTGCATCAAGGATCGGCCCTGAGCCCTTTCCTGTTTGCAGTGGTGATGGACAGGTTGACGGACGAGGTCAGACAGGAGTCTCCATGGACTATGATGTTTGCAGATGATATTGTGATTTGTGGTGAGAGTAGAGAGCAGGTTGAGAAGAGCCTGGAGAGGTGGAGATATGCGCTGGAGAGAAGGGGAATGAAAGTCAGTAGGAGTAAGACAGAGTACATGTGTGTGAATGAGAGGGAGGGCAGTGGAGTGATGCGGTTGCAGGGAGAAGAGGTGGAGAAGGTGGAGGAGTTCAGGTACCTGGGGTCAACAGTGCAAAGTAAAGGAGAGTGTGTTAGGGAAGTGAAGAAAAGAGTGCAGGCAGGGTGGAGTGGGTGGAGAAGCGTGACAGGAGTGATTTGTGATAGTAGGGTATCTGCAAGAATGAAAGGGAAAGTTTATAGGACTGTGGTGAGACCTGCGATGTTGTATGGATTAGAGACAGTGGCATTGAGTAAAAGACAGGAGGTGGAGCTGGAGGTAGCAGAGCTGAAGATGTTGAGGTTTTTGTTGGGAGTGATGAGGATGGACAAGATTAGAAATGAGTTTATTAGAGGGACAGCACATGTAGGATGTTTTGGTGACAAGGTGAGGGAGGCGAGATTGAGATGGTTTGGACATGTGCAGAGAAGGGACATGAATTATATTGGTAGAAAAATGCTGAAGATGGAGCCACCAGGTAGGAGGAAAAGAGGAAGGCCAAGGAGGAGGTTCATGGATGTGGTGAGGGAAGACATGCAGGTAGTTGGTGTGAAAGAGGCAGATGTAGAGGACAGGGGGGTATGGAGACGGATGATCCGCTGTGGCGACCCCTAATGGAAGCAGCCGAAAGAAGAAGAAGAAGAAGAAACACTAAAGTGGCTTCTGCTGTTGTGTTGAGTTCTTAAACATGTTCCCTTCACAGCTAAAGTATGAAAACGATCAAGTCAAGTCAAGTCAAGTCAAGTTTATTTGTATAGCGCTTTTCACAACAGACATTGTCTCAAAGCAGCTTTACAGAAAACAACAGTGAAGGTGAATGGTGTGCGTTTGTCCCTGATGAGCAGCCGTGGCGACAGTGGCAAGGAAAAACTCCCTTAGATGATATGAGGAAGAAACCTTGAGAGGAACCAGACTCAAAGGGGAACCCATCCTCATATGGGTGACATCAAAAGTTTGGTCATAAATCTTTCAACAATACAGAACAATTTGTGATCATCATAGATCCAGCATCAGCTTCTCCATGCCAGGGCCTTTAAACACTCGGCATCTACTTCTCCATGATCATCCATAGGTCCATAATCTTTACGAGGTGGGACGTGACTGGAGCTGGCCAAACCTCAGGAAGCCTCGGGATGGGGAGAGAAAGAGAAGCAGTGGAGAGGAATTAGCGTAGCTGCTGTTCATGATATTAACAGCACAAGTTGATAATGTGCATGTGATCAGATACAACAATGTAGAACAGAACACAGAGTTAGCTTCTAGCTTCTAGCTCCTTAGGCATGGAGGTCCTGGAGGAGCTTCAACAGATTGGAGTTGCTGTTTATCGCAGTAGATACGAGCTTCGAACCAGAAAGACACAGCTTACATTTGACTTAAAAGTTTTTGTCTTTATGCTCAACTAAAGTGAAATAATGAGCATATTTCCACTTTGAGAAACTCGTCTTGCTCTCGCCTCGACTCGCCATTACTGCCGCACAGACCTGAATAAACAGAGACACGCCAACAGTGCGTCTTCTTCCTGTTTACAGAGGGTAATCCACCAATTCGACAATGCGACGCTGCTGTAAGCAAGTTAGGCTGTAGTCTACACTTCAGCCCAAATTCATTCATTTAAAAAAGTAACGGGTAACGCACCATACTCTAACGGTAACGAAGTTACTTTATTTTTAAAAGTAACGCGTTACAGTATTAGTTACTGTCAAAAGTAACACGTTACTGCCCAACACTGGCGGTGGCTATTGCTATTGATGAGAGCAAAAAGGTACTGTCCTTTAGCTTCCTTCAGTGCACTCTGATAGGTGGCAAGACTGTCTCTAAACATCTCCAGTGACACCTGCAGCCTATCCTTCTTCCATTTTCGCTTAGCCTGTCTACACCGGCGCCTGAGGGCCTGAGTTGCATCATTGAGCCAGGGGTCCAATGGACCATTGGTCGACTTCACCTTGTAGGGCGCAACAGAGTCCATAATCTGGGAGCAGATGGTTGGAAGGAGGAGAGGAAATGGTCAGGACAAAGAGGCGATGCCAATTCAGCAGTAAAGGCGAGATCAGAAACAGAAAATGGCAGCAACAAAATCATCGACTGTAGATGATGTAATAATGCAACGACGATGAGCCGTATGATCAAACCGTATGAGAGAATGGTCAGAGATGGGAAAATCCATGACCTCACAAGTTGACACAATCACCCCACGAGAGACAGTAAGGTCAAGAGTGTGACCTAACCTATTAGTGGGACAGGAAATGGACTGATCCAGATCTAATAAGTCTAAGAGTGCCTTAAAATTATTAGCAGGTTTATCAGAGGGGCAGCAAACATGAATTTTAAAGTCACCACAGATTAGAATATTGTCAAAAGTTGCTAGAAACTCTGTCAGAAACTCTGAGAACTCAATTTAAAAATCCTTGTTTAATTTGGGCGGCCGGTAGATTACTGCACATAAAATAGGACAGGGTAGTGTGAGCACAAATACTTGTATCTTAAAGCTGAAATACCCTCTAGTGGACAGCTGGTGGCACTTCAGGGACTGTCTATGTATGGTGGCTATCCCTCCGCCCCTACCCATTTGCCGCGGAGTGTTTAGGTAAAGGTAAACAGAGGGAAAAAGTTCTGAAAAGGCACTGACGTCACCTGGGGGAAGCCAGGTTTCGGTGAGGATAAACAGATTCAGATTGTGAGAGGAGATGACATCATTGAGGACAAATGTTTTGGTATTGAGCGATCTGTGTTACAAAGTGCCATGCGGAACGTGGTCAAGTTGACAGACGGCGATGTCACACGAGGAATTGGACAGAGGTTTCCTCAGACACAACCCCGGGTGGCTGTTTCAACGCGGCGGGGACATGGACATGTAACGCCAGTGTGGGAGCCAACCGGCCGAAGCCATCAATAGCATTCCCGCAATTTTCTAACATTGCCAAATCCTGATTGATCTTTACACCTTGGAGACGGAGAATCCAGGTGAGTCCTCAGCCTGATATTTAACCTGCCTCTTCTGCAGTGCTTCCTGCCTGGTAACAGACAGACAGCGCATCTCAGGAACGGAGGAATTAATGCCAACAGTGGCGGTGGTGGTTTAAAGGACTTTGTATTTAAGAGGCGGTTAGTTGTAAAACGCAGTTCCAGCAGCGTGGTGCGATCAAACATAGTAAACAACAAGACAGTAGCAAAAAAGAGGAGCAAGTGGCAGGCCAAACACAGTGGCACCATCTTGAATGATCCTATTCCAGCCTATCAAGATGAAGGGAATATTTTGAGCAGCTAAAGAACGAGAAAAATGGGAGAGAAATAAGGATGGATGGTGTGGAGTTGGTGAAGCAGGAAATGTATAGGATTAGTAAGGAGGAAGTGAGAGCAGCAATTAAGAGGATGAAGAGTGGAAAGTCGGTTGGACCAGATAACATATTGGTAGAAGCATGGAGATGTTTAGGTGAGATACAGTGGATGTTTTTTAACCAGATTGTTTAACAGGATTCTGGAAGGTGAGAATATGCCTGAGGAATAGAGAAGGAGTGTGCTGGTACTGATCTTTAAGAATAAGGGAGATGTGCAGACCTGCAGTAACTACAGGGGAATAAAGTTGATCAGTCACACCATGAAGTTATGGGAAAGAGTAGTGGAAGCCAGGCTGAGAGAAAAGGTGACCATCTGTGAGCAACACTATGGTTTCATGCCGAGGAAGAGCACCACAGATGCCTTATTTGCTTTGAGAATGTTGATGGAAAAGTATAGAGAAGGTCAGAAGGAGTTGCATCGTGTGTTAGTGGATTTAGAGAAAGCGTACGACAGGGTGGAGAGAGGAGTTGTGGTGTTGTATGAGAAAGTCTGGGTTAGGGTTCGCAGAGCGGTGAAGGATGCAAAGCGGCGGTATGGGAGGAAACTAGAGTAACAGTTCCAACATGGTGGCTCTAGGAGCCTGTGGCAGGAACTAAGAACAATCACGGACTATAGAACACCATTTTCTAGAATAGTGAATGTGGACGCTTCTCTGGCAGACGAGCTAAACACCTTTTACGCTCGTTTCGAGGCTGTAGCTAACCACGCTAGTGGCGCAAACAGCGTGCACGCCGAGAGAGCCGGAGAGGTAAACACGTTCACCATCTCGGAGCATGACGTGAGGAGGGCTTTCAAGAGAGTAAATACCAGGAGGGCAGCAGGACCAGACGGCATCACAGATCGGGTTCTGAAAGCCTGCGCTGACCAGCTAGCACCAGTGTTCACTGAGATATTCAACCTCTAACTGGAACAGTCTGTTGTCTGTACATTCCACCATTGTTCCTGTCCCGAAGAAACCTCAGCCCACCTGCCTTAACGACTACCGCCCTGTAGCCTTGACCTCAGTAGTGATGAAGTGCTTCGAGAGACTGGTCAGAGACTTCATCACTGCCTCACTACCGGACCCACTGGACCCACTACAGTTCGCGTACTGTCAGAACCGTTCTACTGAGGAGGCCATTGCTCATCTCCTCCACACTACGATGAGCCACCTGGACTACAGAAATGGGAATTATACAAAGATGCTGTTTATATCTATACATCCTTTTCTTTATATATATATTTTATTTTATATAGTTTTTATACTTTATTTATCAGTCTTCTTTGTATTATTTTTCTCCCCATCCTATTCCCTTATGCCGGACCGTCGTATTAAGCATTTTACTGCATGTCGTACCCTGTGTATGTGTATGTGACAAATAAAATTTTATTTGATTTGGTTAGGGTTAGAGTTTAGGGTTAGTGGGAACAACAGACTGGTTCAAGGTGGAGGTTGGACTGCATCAAGGATCGGATCTGAGCCCTTTCCTGTTTGCAGTGGTGATGGACAGGTTGAAGGACGAGGTCAGACACGAGTCTCCCTGGACTATGATGTTTGCAGATGATATTGTTATTTGTGGTGAGAGTAGGGAGCAGGTTGAGAAGAGCCTGGAGAGGTGGAGATGCATGCTGGAGAGAAGGGGAATGAAAGTAAGTAGGAGTAAGACAGAGTACATGTGTGTGAATGAGAGGGAGGGCAGTGGAGGGGTGCGGTTGCAGGAAGAAGAGGTGGAGAAGGTTGAGGAGTTCAGGTACCTGGGGTCAACAGTGCAAAGTAATGGAGAGTGTGTTAGTGAAGTGAAAAAAAAGAGTGCAAGCAGGGTGGAATGGGTGGAGAAGGGTGACAGCAGGAGTTATTTGTGATAGTAGAGTATCTGTGAGAGTGAAAGGGAATGTTTATAGGACTGAGGTGAGACCTGAGATGTTGTATGGTTTAAAAACAGTGCCACTAAGTAAAAGACAGAAGGTGGAGCTGGAGGTAGGAGAGCTGAAGATCTTGAAGTTTTTGTTGGGAGTGTCGACGATGGACAGGATTAGAAATTAGCTTATTAGAGGGACAGCACGTGTAGGACGTTTTGGAGACGGTGTAGGGAGGAATAGAGGTGTGGAGAGAAGTAGAGGTGTAGAGAGAAGTAGAGGTGTAGGGAGGAGTAGAGGTTTAGGAATGAGTAGAGGTGTAGAGAAAAGTAGAGGTGGAGGGAGGAGTAGAGGTGTAAAGAGAAGTAGAGGTGTAGGGAGAAGTAGGTGTAGAGAGAAGTAGAGGTGTAGGGAGGTGCAGAGAAAAGTAGAGGTGTAGGGAGGAGTAAAGGTGTAAAGAGAAGTAGAGGTGTAGAGAGCAGTAGAGGTGTAGGGGGGAGTAGTGGTGTAGGGGGGAGTAGCGGTGTAGGGAGGAGTAGAGGTGTAGAGAGAAGTAGCGGTGTAGGGAGAAGGAGAGGTGGAGAGGTGGAGAGAGAAGTAGAGGTGTAGGGAGGTGTAGGGAGGAGTAGAGGTGTAGAGGAATAGGAAGAAGTAGAGGTGTAGAGAGGAGTAGAGGGGAGTATAGGTGTAGGGAGGAGTAGAGGGTAGTAGGGGTGTAGAGAGGAGTAGAGGTGTAGGGAGGAGTAGAGGTGTAGAGAGAAGTAGAGGTGTAGACAGGAATAGAGAGCAGTAGAGAGGAACAAAGGAGTAGAGGAATAGAGGTCTAGAGAGGAGTAATGGCAGAGAGGATTAGAAGTGTAGAGGAGTAGAAAGGGCGTACAGAGGCATAAAGGTGAAGAAAGAAGTAGAGGTGTATAGAGGAATAGAGGTGAAGAGGGGCGTAGAGGTGTAGAGAGGAGTAGAAGTGTAGGGAGGCGTAGAGGTGTAGGGAGGAATAGAGGTGTGGAGAGAAGTAGAGGTGTAGGGAGGCGTAGAGAGGAGTAGAGGGTAGAAGAGGTGTAGGGAGAAGTAGGGGTGTAGAGAGAAGTAGAGGTGTAGGGAGAAGTAGAGGTGTAGAGAGAAGTAGAGGTGTAGGGAGGAGTAAATGTGTAAAGAGAAGTAGAGGTGTGGGGAGGAATAGAGGTGTGGAGAGAAGTAGAGGTGTAGAGAGAAGTAGAGGAGTAGGGAGAAGTAGAGGTGTAGGGAGGAGTAGAGGTGTAGAGAGGAGTAGAGGTATAGAGAGAAGTAGAGGTATAGAGAGAAGTAGAGGTGTAGGGAGGTGTAGAGGTGTAGGGAGGTGTAGAGAGTAGAGGTGTAGATAGAAGTAGAGGTATAGGGAGGAGTAGAGGTGTAGAGAGAAGTAGAGGTGTAGGGAGGAGTAAATGTGTAAAGAGAAGTAGAGGTGTGGGGAGGAATAAAGGTGTGGAGAGAAGTAGAGGTGTAGAGAGAAGTAGAGGTGTAGAAAAAAGTAGAGGTGTAGAGAGAAGTAGAGGTGTAGGGAGGAGTAGAGGTGTAGAGAGAAGTAGAGGTGTAGGCAGGAGTAGAGGTGTAGGGAGGAGTAGAGGTGTACAGAGGAGTAAATGTGTAAAGAGAAGTAGAGGTGTAGAGAGGAGTAGAGGTGTAGGGAGGAATAGAGGTGTACAGAGGAGTAAATGTGTAAAGAGAAGTAGAGGTGTAGAGAGGAGTAGAGGTGTAGAGAGGAGTAGAGGTATAAAGAGAAGTAGAGGTGTAGGGAGGAGTAGAGGTGTAGGGAGGAGTAGAGGTGTAGGGAGGTGTAGAGAGAAGTAGAGGTGTAGGGAGTAGAGGTGTAGATAGAAGTAGAGGTGTAGGGAGGAGTAGAGGTGTAGAGAGAAGTAGAGGTGTAGGGAGGAGTAGAGGTGTAGAGAGAAGTAGAGGTGTAGGGAGGCGTAGAGAGGAGTAGAGGGTAGAAGAGGTGTAGGGAGAAGTAGGGGTGTAGAGAGAAGTAGAGGTGTAGGGAGAAGTAGAGGTGTAGGGAGGAGTAAATGTGTAAAGAGAAGTAGAGGTGTGGGGAGGAATAGAGGTGTGGAGAGAAGTAGAGGTGTAGAGAGAAGTAGAGGTGTAGAGAGAAGTAGAGGAGTAGGGAGAAGTAGAGGTGTAGGGAGGAGTAGAGGTGTAGGGAGGAGTAGAGGTGTACGGAGGAGTAAATGTGTAGAGAGGAGTAGAGGTGTAGAGAGGAGTAGAGGTATAGAGAGAAGTAGAGGTGTAGGGAGGAGTAGAGGTGTAGGGAGGAGTAGAGGTGTAGGGAGGTGTAGAGGTGTAGGGAGGTGTAGAGAGTAGAGGTGTAGATAGAAGTAGAGGTGTAGGGAGGAGTAGAGGTGTAGAGAGAAGTAGAGGTGTAGGGAGGAGTAAATGTGTAAAGAGAAGTAGAGGTGTGGGGAGGAATAAAGGTGTGGAGAGAAGTAGAGGTGTAGAGAGAAGTAGAGGTGTAGAAAAAAGTAGAGGTGTAGAGAGAAGTAGAGGTGTAGGGAGGAGTAGAGGTGTAGATAGAAGTAGAGGTGAAGGGAGGAGTAGAGGTGTAGAGAGAAGTAGAGGTGTAGGGAGGAGTAGAGGTGTAGTGAGAAGTAGAGATGTAGAGAGAAGTAGAGGTGTAGGGAGGCGTAGAGAGGAGTAGAGGGTAGAAGAGGTGTAGGGAGAAGTAGGGGTGTAGAGAGAAGTAGAGGTGTAGGGAGAAGTAGAGGTGTAGAGAGAAGTAGAGGTGTAGGGAGGAGTAAATGTGTAAAGAGAAGTAGAGGTGTGGGGAGGAATAGAGGTGTGGAGAGAAGTAGAGGTGTAGAGAGAAGTAGAGGTGTAGAGAGAAGTAGAGGTGTAGGGAGGAGTAGAGGTGTAGGGAGGAGTAGAGGTGTAGGGAGGAGTAGAGGTGTAGGGAGGAGTAGAGGTGTACGGAGGAGTAAATGTGTAGAGAGGAGTAGAGGTGTAGAGAGGAGTAGAGGTGTAGAGAGGAGTAGAGGTATAGAGAGAAGTAGAGGTGTAGGGAGGAGTAGAGGTGTAGGGAGTTGTAGAGGTATAGGGAGGTGTAGAGAGTAGAGGTGTAGATAGAAGTAGAGGTGTAGGGAGGAGTAGAGGTGTAGAGAGAAGTAGAGGTGTAGGGAGGAGTAAATGTGTAAAGAGAAGTAGAGGTGTGGGGAGGAATAAAGGTGTGGAGAGAAGTAGAGGTGTAGAGAGAAGTAGAGGTGTAGAAAAAAGTAGAGGTGTAGAGAGAAGTAGAGGTGTAGGGAGGAGTAGAGGTGTAGGCAGGAGTAGAGGTGTAGGGAGGAGTAGAGGTGTACGGAGGAGTAGAGGTGTAGGGAGGAGTAGAGGTGTAGGGAGGTGTAGAGAGAAGTAGATGTGTAGGGAGTAGAGGTGTAGATAGAAGTAGAGGTGTAGGGAGGAGTAGAGGTGTAGAGAGAAGTAGAGGTGTAGGGAGGAGTAGAGGTGTAGTGAGAAGTAGAGATGTAGAGAGAAGTAGAGGTGTAGGGAGGAGTAGAGGTGTAGGGAGGAGTAGAGGTATAGAGGAGTAGGAAGAAGTAGAGGAGTAGGGAGAAGAAGTAGAGGAGTCGGGAGAAGAAGTAGAGGAGTAGAGGTGTAGGGAGGAGTAGCGGTGTAGAGAGAAGTAGCGGTGTAGGGAGGAGTAGCAGTGTAGGGAGGAGTAGAGGTGTAGAGAGAAGTAGAGGTGTGGAGAGAAGTAGAGGTGTGGAGAGAAGTAGAGGTGTAGGGAGGACTAGAGAATTAGAGGTGTAGGGAGGAGTAGAGGAGTAGGGAGGCATAGAGAGGAGTAGAGGGTAGAAGAGGTGTAGGGAGGAGTAGGGGTGTAGAGAGGAGTAGAGGGGAGTAGAGGTGTAGGGAAGAGTAGAGGTGAAGAGAGAAGTAGAGGAGTAGGGAGGAGTAGAGGTGGAGGGAGAAGTAGAGGTGTGGAGAGAAGTAGAGGTGTAGAGAGAAGTAAAGGTGTAGGGAGGTGTAGAGGTGTAGGGAGGAGTAAAGGTGTAAAAAGAAGTAGAGGTGTAGAGAGAAGTAGAGGTGTAGAGAGAAGTAGAGGTGTAGGGAGGAGTAGAGGTGTAGAGAGAAGTAGCAGTGTAGGTAGGAGTAGAGGTGTAGAGAGAAGTAGAGTGTGGAGAGAAGTATAGGTGTAGAGAGAAGTAGAGGTGTAGGGAGGAGTAGAGGTGTAGGAAAGAGTAGAGATGTAGAGAGGTGTAGGGAGGAGTAGAGGTGTAGAGAGAAGTAGAGGTGTAGAGAGAAATAGAGGTATAGGGAGGAGTAGAGGTGTAGAGAGAAGAAGAGGTGTAGGGAGGAGTAGAGGTGTAGGGAGGAGTAAAGGTGTAAAAAGAAGTAGAGGTGTAGAGAGAAGTAGAGGTGTACAGAGGAGTAGAGGTGTAGAGAGAAGTAGAGGTGTAGGGAGGAGTAGAGGTGTAGAGAGAAGTAGCGGTGTAGAGAGAAGTAGCGGTGTAGGTAGGAGTAGAGGTGTAGAGAGAAGTAGAGTGTGGAGAGAAGTATAGGTGTAGAGAGAAGTAGAGGTGTAGGGAGGAGTAGAGGTGTAGAGAGAAGTAGAGATGTAGAGAGGTGTAGGGAGGAGTAGAGGTGTAGAGAGAAATAGAGGTATAGGGAGGAGTAGAGGTGTAGAGAGAAGTAGAGGTGTAGGGAGGAGTAGAGGTGTAGAGAGGAGTAGAGGTGTAGAGGATTACTTAGTTTGATGCATAGTCACTCTCTCACACATGGTCACTCTCTCACACACACACACACACACACACACACACACACACACACACACACACACACACACACACACACACACACACACACACTATCTCTGATGATCGCAGATGTTGAGTTATTTTATGAGTTGCTCAGTAGCTCCTAGTTTTATAACCATAATGACTGTAGAAGACTGTAGAAAGATCATCAGTCATAATCACACACTCCAGTGCTCATGTTAGTTCTCACTCTCCAGTGTTCTGTAGTGTTTAAAGACTATAATCACACTCTTGATGTCACCCAAATGAGGATGAGGTTCTGCTTTTGAGTCTGGTTCCTCTCAAGGTTTCTTCCTCAGAACATCTAAGGGAGTTTTTCTTCACCAAAGTCTCCATCATCAGGGATAAACACACATCATTCACCTTCACTGTTAAATTCTGTAAAGCTGCTTTGAGACGATGCGTGTTGTGAAAAGTGCAAAATGCAGTCTCACCACACAATTACTTAGTCTCACGCATGGTGTCTCTCTCACACTCAAGCATGCAGTCTCTCTCACTCTCTCACACACGCACACACACACACACTCAGTCTAATACTTTAGCACAGGCAATCTAACCTACACACGCACGCACACACACACAGTCTTAAGCATTCAGTCTCACAGACACACGCAATTAATTACAGTCTCACGGATTGTCTGACACATTGCCTCAAGCATGCAGTCTCTCACACACACACACACACACACACACACACACACACACACACTTTAGCACACACAATCTAACCTACACACACACACACACACACACACACACACACACACACACACAATCTAACCTACCTACACACACACACACACACACACACACACTTTAGCACACACAATCTAACCTACACACACACACACACACACACACACACACACTTTAGCACACACAATCTAACCTACACACACACACACACACACACACACTTTAGCACACACAATCTAACCTACACACACACACACACACACACTTTAGCACACACAATCTAACCTGCACACACACACACACACACACACACACACACACACAATCTAACCTACACACACACACACACACGTTGAGAGTGAAGAGATTTATTCAGGTTTTATTGTAATATTTTATTTTTAGAACACAGCAAATAATAATAATGAAGAATTACAACGTTACTGTAGTTTGGCTTTTCACCACAGAGAGAGAGAGAGAGAGAGAGAGAGAGAGAACACACAGTAGTGGAAGCAAAGGTGGAGAGGGAGAGAGAAAGTAAGTAAGGGAGAGAGAGAGCGAGCGAGAGAGAGCTCGAGTAAGTAAGGGGGAGAGAGAGAGAGAGAGAGATACATGTGGAGGAGGCGGGGCTGGACTGATGCCACAGACGGCTTTTATGGACAATATATTATATATTTATATCAAACCAAGTATACAGGATAAGTGTGTGTGTGTGTGTGTGTGTGTGTGTGTGT
>NC_139581.1:202500-225000 GCF_946808225.1 Silurus aristotelis
TGTATGCGTGTATGTGTGTGCGCGCACGCGCGCATTGTGCAGTAAGATGGCCTCAGTTTCTACTCTGCATGGTGTGTGTGTGTGTGTGTGTGTGTGTGTGTCAAGTGGAGAGTGGCGACCCATTTGAATTCAATAACCCCTCCCCTCCCCCCAGGGGGCAGCTGTTAACATTCGAGTTAATGGAGTCCATTGTGAATAAATGATGAATGGCACTTTTCTGCTGGCCATCTGTGCAGAGTGAAAGGTTACAGGAAGGCCAGAGATGCAGATTTCTCCTGTTACACTGCTGCAGCGCTCCATCATGCTCTATCACACCAACACCACGGCGAGCAAATACATCGCTTCAAAACACCTGGGGCATTTATCACACTGGGCTAGAAACTGTGCTGCTGAGGAGAACACAGCTCTCAACCCTGATACCAAACACACCATCAGGGTAAACCTGAACACCACAACCAGCACACGGCTATGAAACACCACAACCAGCACACGGCTATGAAACACCACAACCATCCTGCCTGAAATAGAGACAAAGAGAGAAGTAAAACCCCACTGGAGATAAACAGCATCTGATCTACTCAACTTTAACAACTACAGACGGACACTGTGTACTCTCTGTGCAGCACAAACAACTCAAACACTGCTCTGAAGACCTTGGTGTGAATATATACTCTAGTATTCCTTTTGAGGCTCACGTGAATCATATCACCAGGATCTCCTTCTTTCTCCTTAGAAATATTGCTAAAATTAGAAATATGATGTCGTTACAGGATGCAGAAAAACTAGTAGATGTTTTTGTAACATCTAGATTAGACTACTGTAACGCTTTACTGTCTGGGTGTTGGAGTAAGTGCAGAAATAAGCTTCAGTTAGTTCAGAATGCAGCAGCAAGAGTCCTCACTAGATCTAGAAAATATGATCCCATCAGCCCTGTTTTAATCATCTACACTGCTCCCAATTACATCTCACACTGATTATAAAATACTACTACTGACGTATAAAGCACTTAACGCTCTCACGCCGCAGTATCTGAGTGAACTTCTGTACCAGAATGATCCTCCACGCCTACTTAGATCAAAAGGTGCAGGCTATTTGTTGGTACCTTAAATAATGAAGACTCCAGCAGGGGGCAGATGTTTCTCTTATAAACCCCACAGTTATGGAACAGCCTTCCTATCAGTGTTCGGGACTCAGACACAGTCTCAGTGTTCAAGTCGAGGCTGAACACATATTTATTTAGTGGAGTCTTTAGGTGTTTGTGAGGTAAAGGAGCAGATCTGGAGGGATCATGGATATGGAGTGTTTGGTGAACTGGGATATTTGGATGCTGTCGTCTCCTCACTCTCACACGTTCACTCAGGTTTGTTGATGGTGGTGTGGTGGGTCGTCTCTTATCCCAGAGATCCTCATGTCTGTGTTTCCTTCTGCTTCTCCCTTTTAGTTCTGCTGCTACAGTAATTCTTGTTCCTACTTTCACCCTGATCACACTGTACAGTGTTTTTACCTTTTATACAACAATAAGGAGACTTAATAATCCATATCCTTCTTCTCCCCCCCCATCACCCCTCTTCTCTCTCCCCATCACCCCTCTTTGCTCCCCCCCCTCCTCTTCTCTCTCTCTCTGCCTCTGGATGGTGTTCTCTTTGATTGGAGGCGACTCTGTGCAGCTGGAGATGTTTCTTATCTATGGTCTGGAGAGCCATGAAATTACGCAGTAAAAACAGGAGCTTTGAGGATGGATTTGGACTGTAGCTAATATCAACAGTCCACCGACTTGTTCATCAGGGACAAACTTACACTTATATAGAAGATCTTATTCATTCTGTATCACCACATTATCTGTGTAAAGCTGCTCTGAGACGATGTTCATTATTAAAAGCTCAATACAAATAAACAGGAATTGATGTGTGAGACTAAAGCTCCCCCTGCAGGACATCTCACACACACACACACACACACACACACACACACACACACACACACACACACACACACACACACACACACACACAGCTTTGAAGTGCGTAAAAGACCCGTGTTAAGGAGGAAAACAGCAGGGTTCAGTTCAGACTGATTACTGCGTACATGAACACACACTTGGGAAGTGTGGATGAAGATAAAGTGTCACTCAAAGAGACAAACAGCTTTGATGTGTGAGGTTTCTGGGTTCTGGGAACCCAGGTTCTAAAACATGGGTTCCACATGAGCACACACACACACACACACACACACACACACACACACACACACACACACACACACACACACACACACACACACACACTAAACTTCTACATTTTAACTTTATAACCTCTTTAAATGTGTAAAGCTGCTTTGGGAAAATGTGAACTATGCTACACAAATAAAACTGAATTGAAAAATTCTGCATCTACACGCTGATCTGATGTCACACAGCCAGCCTGACATTTAATCCATCCACTAGGGGGCATTAACACTCTCCCCTGCTGCAACACCTTCCTCCTTCAGGAGATAACAATGAAGCAGCTGGCACTTCCGGTCATTAAACCAATGTTACCATGACAACAGAGTAAACTTCACACTGATGGGTGTGCATGCGATGCTCAGTGTGGTGCTGTACGCACTGCCCCCTGCTCTTTGGGTTGGAAATGAACACTACTATAGCAGCTATAGATATCATGACAAATTAATGAATATAAAACCCATTAAAGCTGTGTGTGTGTGTGTGTGTGTGTGTGTGTGTGTGTGTGTGTGTGTGTGTGTGTGTGTGTGTGTGTGTGTGACAAATGTTAAAGACTCTCACCGTGTCCCAGATTTGAAGCTTTATCTGTTTGCCATCTATGGTGATCATCCGCGCTCCAAACTCTACACCTGTAAAGAAGAACCAGATCATCGGATAAAAACATGGTCATGACACACACACACACACACACACACACACACACGAAAAAATAGTTTCTAATGCATGACAGATAAAACCAATAAGCACTCAACAAAAATCTAAAATCTCACTTTAACCCACACTCACACTGTGTGTGTGTGTGTATATGTGTGTGTGTGTGTGTGTGTATATGTGTGTGTGTGTGTGTGTGTGTGTGTGTGTGTGTGTGAGAGAGAGAGGGTCAGAGTGGGTGTGTGAGTGCGAGTGTGAGCAAGTATAAGAGTGTGTGTGTGCGAGTGTGTGCGTGCGCTTACCAATGGTGAGGTCGTGCACAGGCTGGAAGCGTTTATCTGTGAACTGTAATAAAAGACAGGATTTCCCCACACCTGCATCTCACACACACACACACACACACACACACACACACACACACACACAGGTGAATAGATACCGGATTCAGTGCATAAACATGTACATAAGACAATAAAATAATAATCAGTACCTGAGCAGTGCAGTTCACATAATGGAGCACAAACATACAGATGTGTGTAGATGTGTACAAGTGTGGTTGATTAATAGGATTACAGATGTCAGTGTGAGGAGGTGGAAAGGTGAGGATGTGGAGAGGTGAGGAGGTGGAAAGGTGAGAAGGTGAAGAGGTGGAGAGGTGGAAAGGTGAGAAGGTGGAAAAGTGAGGAGCTGGAGAGGTGAGGAGCTGGAGAGGTGGAGAGGTGAGGAGCTAGAGAGGTGGAGAGGTGAGGAGCTGGAGAGGTGAGGAGGTGGAGAGGTGGGAGGTGAGGAGGTGGAGAGGTGAGTGAAACCCTCCAACCCATGGAATCCCTCCGTCCACACAACCCACTCAGTACACACTCATTCTTCACTATGTTGTGGAGGTTGATGTACGCTCCATGTACAGTGTGTGGAGGTGGACTATTAATAAAAGAGATTATTTACACAACACCAGAGCTACTTTATATATTTATAGAGTGTGTGTGTGTGTGTGAGGGAGAACTATTGTGATGTGTGATTAATGATCTGGAGGGTTGAATCCATGTGTCTTTCATTCAATTCATGTGTGTATTTTACTCTGTGCACAGCAGTCAGTCACACACAGGAGTATACACTCACTGCCTTAATCTCTCTCTCACACACACACACACACACACACACACACACACACACACACACACACACACACACACAGACACAGACACAGACACAGACACGACAACTGAACACAAAATCAGAAAAGACAGGAGATTAAATAGAGTCAGCAGGAAAATAGTTAATTTTAAAGCGATTCCTGATGAGGACTCGAGCTGTATCACTGCCCCTCAGATCAGAAATGTAGGTGAGAAAAGAGGGGGGCTTGTTTTATGTGTGTGTGTGTGTGTGTGTGTGTGTGTGTGTGTGTGTGTGTGTGTATAAGGCTCTCTGGTTAGACACAACAGCCTGCTAATGCAGTTTATCTCCTGATTTCATTTCTCTACAATGCATATTTAATCCTGCTGTCTACTTTCACTTCCTGCATGTTCCTCAGTATCTCTCTCTCTGATAAAGAACAGACTGATGTATGGGCTCACATTACAAAACTAAGAACACCAGTGTCAGATGCAATATAGCAGTGTAATAGTGAACAAACGAGGCAACACTAGTAATATAATGAAACATTTACAAACTAAACAAGCTTCTACCCAATCAATGTGCTGTATTTACTGTGTGTGTCATCTCCAGGCTCCATCTGCAACATTTTGTAATGTTCAGTACTTTAAAATGCACAATCATTTGATTAATCAGTTATTAGCAAGTATGATCCAACTAAGCTCTCGGTATGATATCAGTCAAACTAATTCAAATATGTTGTGCTGTAGTATGCTAAGGAAATCTCGCTCGCTCTCTCTTTTTAAGGGCCTTTTATTTTAAAATGTTTATGTGCCATTTCTCTTTGCTTATGTGAACTGCAATAAAATGTTTTTTTCACATGCATTTTTTAACAAATTATAGAGAATAGAATCGAAAATGGTGTTGGTATTGGTATCAGTAGTTAAAATGTAAATGATACCCATCTGTACACGCGGTATTTTGGACCTGTTACACACAACCTCAATCATTAACGCACTTCTGTTTGTGTGCATTTGTGCGTGTGAGAGAGAGAGAGAGAGAGAGAGAGAGAGAGAGAGAGAGAGAAAAAGAGTGTGTTACCAAGAGCAACAGTGGTTGCTAAGCACAAGGGACACACTCAAGAAGAGGGTGCAAGGGGGATGCAGAGTCAACACAAACGCGCGCGCGCACACACACACACACACACACACACACACACACACACACACACACACACACACACACACACACACACACACACACACACACAGACACAGACACAGACAGAGAGTGGGATCACATGACTGCATATTTTTACTTTGCAAATGAGAAAAGTAAGTGTATGTGGTCTGATGTTTTGAATTCGAAATTTGAAAAGGAATGTAAATAGCTCACCATAATTTGATTTGAAACTCACTCAGTGGGGGGGGGTTGAGGTGAAACATGTACAGAGTGATTTTACAACTGATTATAATCATTATTACACACAGCATCAGACCACACACACACACACACACACACACACACACACACACACACACACACACACACACACACACAGTAAATAGTACATACAAGGGAGGGGCTGTAGTGAATACGAGTGAATATGAGGGAGGGGCTGTAGTGAATACGAGTGAATATGAGGGAGGGGCTGCAGTGAATACGAGTGAATACGAGGGAGGGGCTGCAGTGAATACGAGGGAGGGGCTGCTGTTGCCAAGAAAAATAAAAAAGCACGAGTTTTGGAAACCTGTCTGTACTTATATGATTTGTGTTGTAACTGGAGTTAGCGAGCTCTCCCTTCACCCAGACTCAACATGCTACAACGGCTTGTATCTAAACAGCAGCCCACCAAGAAAGTCATTGTTTACTGTCTTCCTCCTTCCTTTCACAACTATTTCTCTCGGGAGTTTATCTTTTGGCATCGTCGTGTGTTTAAAAAAAGTGTAGTGCAGCTCAGAACACAGGTGAAGTGTGTTTTTTCGTTTCCGTTCTGCAATTTCATTGGTCTAATGTTATGGGGTTCAGTTTTTTGGCTTGAAGTTTGTGAAACCAGGAAAAACCCAGGAAAAATCCATAAATTAGCCGCTTCCTTGTTTAAGCCGCAAAACATGGGAAAAAAGTAGCGGCTTATAGTCCGGAAAATGCGGTACATACAAGACGGGCTGTAGTACACAGGAGGGAGGGGCTGTAGTACACACGAGGGAGGGGCTTTAGTGAATGTAAGGTAGAGGCTGTAGTGAATATGGGGAGAGGCTGTGGTGAATATGGGGGTGGGGCTTTAGTGAATGTAAGGTAGAGGCTGTAGTGAATATGGGGCGGGCTGTGGTGAATATGGGGGTGGGGCTTTAGTGAATGTAAGGTAGAGGCTGTAGTGAATATGGGGCGGGCTGTGGTGAATATGGGGGTGGGGCTTTAGTGAATGTTAGGTAGAGGCTGTAGTGAATATGGGGCGGGGCTGTGGTGAATATGGGGGTGGGGCTTTAGTGAATGTAAGGTAGAGGCTGTAGTGAATATGGGGCGGGGCTGTGGTGAATATGGGGGTGGGGCTTTAGTGAATGTAAGGTAGAGGCTGTAGTGAATATGGGGCGGGGCTGTGGTGAATATGGGGGTGGGGCTTTAGTGAATGTAAGGTAGAGGCTGTAGTGAATATGGGGAGGGGCTGTGGTGAAAACGGGGGAGGGGCTTTAGTGAATATGGAAGGGGTCATAGTTAACAGTAACAGTTATGTAAGATCGAGCTGGATGTGTTTACTCGAGTTCTGGGCTTCATCATGTTACAGATCCACATGTTTTGAACATTCTAAACTACTGCACTTCATAAACAACTACACACAACTCTATAACTCTCAGTTCCTCTATCAGAAAGAGTAAAGTAGATTTGCGACTAAATAAGCCCTATTTATCAAAATATATTTAAAACCACGTTATAGCTCTTTATCTGCTGCTCAGAGTCAGTCAGGACACAGGGTTACTGTGAGGGTTCTTAACTTCCAAAAAGTTCACACACCCCAGACTGGAGGTCAGAGGTATTGTTAGTATAATGTATTGTAGGTTCTTATTCTCTAGCAAGGTTCATATTTACATACAGAGCTCAGCGATGATGAATGAACTCTTCACATCTGATCCTTTACTTTACTTGAATGTTGAAGCATTACGATATTTGTACATTTTCATTACTGTGATATGGCTCACACACACACTGCAGTGAATATGGTGATACAGTATAGCGGTGTACATGACGTGTAAACACTCACTACACTGATGTGTATAAAACCCCTAAAGCATGTGAGAGGCTTGCTCATTTATTCACTCTGTTCATCTCCAGCCTGCCATCTGCTCACATCCACATAAACACTGAACACTTACACAGGAGAAACACTGAGTGTGTTTCAATGAAATTTCTGAAAGTCTGTAATATTTACTGTAATAAAACATCTAAATATTTCATCTCCTTTGAAAAAAGGAATTAGTGTCAATAAAACAAGTGTTTATAAGAGGATAAAGGTTATATCCTATTTTAAAAAGATGTAAAAAGAGTGTTTGTAAAAAGTTAGGCGCAGCTCTGGGCTGAGAGGCGCAGCTCTGGGCTGAGAGGCGCAGCTCTGGGCTGAGAGGCGCAGCTCTGGGCTGAGAGGCGCAGCTCTGGGCTGAGAGGCGCAGCTCTGGGCTGAGAGGCGCAGCTCTGGGCTGAGAGGCGCAGCTCTGGGCTGAGAGGCGCAGCTCTGGGCTGAGAGGCGCAGCTCTGGGCTGAGAGGCGCAGCTCTGGGCTGAGAGGCGCAGCTCTGGGCTGAGAGGCGCAGCTCTGGGCTGAGAGGCGTAATGATAATAGATTATATAATGTTTATAGGAGGTTATAGTGTGTTTATATGGGGTTATGTAGCATTTATAAGAGGTTATAATGCCAACTAAACACTTTGTTGTGCGTGTTATTCGACTAAACGCCATTTTCCTGAGCATCATCTGGGCTGAGGTTCTCCTCCACTCCAGCACACGCAGATTTAGTTTCTCACACACACACACACACACACACACACACACACACACACGAGATAAATATTAATAACGTTATATTAAAAGGCATCTGTTTATGTGAACGTGTCCCTCACCCTCGGGCTAATCACACTGTACTGAGCTAGCAAGGTGTCATCTTTTCTCCAACCAAATTCGGATAAATCCCGCCTCCTTGATTCCGATTAGCTGATCGGTAAAGTTTCCTGAACTCCCACCAATCGAATCAGAAATGGGTATAACAAGAGCCAATCACAGAGCGAGGGGGTGGAGTTTGTCTCAATACGGATAGGGAAAGAAATGGAGGCTAACAAGCTAAGAATAGAGGTTAAGAATAAGACTTCCCACAACCCGTCTGAACAACAACAACAATAATAATAATAATAATAATAATAATAATAATAAACCAATATAAAGATATGAATAATTACAGTGGTAAAATCAAAAACAGTAGTTAAAGGCTAGTAGATGTGATCTGATTCCTGGGGAGAATAATATTTTGTAGACGTGCTGATCAACTCGGTGAGTGTAATTATGTGGTAATATAAAGACAGTATGGAGTCTGTGCTGACGGGAGAAATATTTACAAAAGTAGTCACAAAAAATATAATAAATAAACAGAAGGGGGGGGGGGGACGGTCCGTCATGCCGGCCTCTCCTTCACCACGTCATTCACTCCAACACTGCGGAAATACTCCCGGAGAGCGGGCTGGAGCTCCCACGTCCTCAGCACTGCTACTGCTCCGGCTCCTTTCCGTGTGTGTGTGTGTGTGTGTGTGTGTGTGTGTGTACCTGTATCTCCGATAATGATGTATTTGAAGAGGTACGCGTACGCCATGGCCAAGCCGCTGTCTCCGGCCTCTTCTCCGCTTAGAAAATGGCTCCTGAGGGAAAAAAAGAAAAACCTAAAATGAAGCTCTACACGGGCTCGATCCTCTGCGGTCTCCGCTCGGGCAGGGTCGGCACTCCCAGTAGCGGGCAGAGAGAGTGGTTTATTCCGGCTCTCGCCGATTTTTCTCCGCGGTCACTGCGCTGCTATTTTGTCGACGCTGAGGCGAATAATCAACACCTCACGACCCCGCCAGTGACGTCATCACGCGCCGCTCCGCCCTCGCCACGCACGCACACGCGCACGCGCACGACTTAACCGGAAGTTATAGGTTTTATAATAAACCCTAGAAAATCCGTGCATACATGATTTAAAATTTAGTCACGTGCTCTTTAAAAAAAACAAACAAACATGTATACATTTATTACTGCTCTAAACACAAACCCTACAATTATTCGATACACTGAATACACCATCAAATATAATATTTATAGTAATCTATTAAAACTCAAAATGCCTTCCGTTAACCGGAAGTAGCATTTAATAATGATTAGTTTACAGTTTAACGCTTTAACAACCAAAAAAAAAATTTAAAAATTAAATAATAAAAAATAAATAAATTCTAGACCAGGTTTTCATGTTTTCATGTATATTGAAGTTAACACACTTTGCTTACTTGTCAGTTGAACAGGTTTTTATAAGCTTTTTATTCGATTTTTAAAAGTTTATTTTATGAAAATGTATACATTTAGTTATAAAATTGAGGCTTTGTGTAATTATAATAATGATTGATTGATTTATATATATAAATCTGATACAGTGATGAAATTGCAGGTGGAAGTGTAAATCATGAGACAGAACTGATACACTCATGAACATGAAATCTCAGTCTGGAGTCTGGAGTCTGTAGAAAAGTCCAGTGTGTATCAGAGACACCTCCTGGTCTTCTCTTCATCTGCCTTTGTCCATGATGGACTCACTCCTGTTTAGGGCTGTCAGGAGAGGAACCTGATGTGGTCTACTGCTGTTGTAGCTCATGCACCTGAAGATATGATGTGTTGTGTGTTCACCACAGGATTCAAATTATTACAGACGTCCTGTCAGCTCTTTGTTTACTCTCACCAACAACTAGGATCCGTCTGCAGAACCTACACCAGCCTGTGTGTTTTTGTTCTTCACACCACTCTGTGTAAACTCCACAAACTGCTGCTTTGTTAAAATCCCAGCAGGTGATCAGCGGAAAAGCACAAACCAGCCCATCTGGTGTCGACAATCATGTGATCTCAACTTTAATTAATTTTACTGAAGCGCTTCACCCGACTTCCTGACTGGGACCCTCAGCAGCAACAACTGCAATCAAGCCTTTGTGAAAACTTGGATGGACCTCTTGAGTGAGTCGTCGCTATGCTCTTGGGGTAATTTTGGTCGGCCGGCCACTCCTCTGAAGGTTCTCCACTGTTCCAAGTTTTTGCTATTTGTGAATAATGGCTCTCACTGTTGTTCTCTGGAGCCCCAAAGCTTTAAAAAAAATGTTTCACACACAATGTTCGAGGTAACATTTTAAAACATAGTTTGTACTAATAAATTACATAAACAGTTTGAAAAACTATTTTATAATTTTATTATTCATTTAAAGTAATAAATAAACCATTTATGACAAGTAATTCACAATTTTTGTTGAGTTTACCGTACATGTATAATTCCCCCTGAAAAAGGAAACATCAAAAGAAGAGTCAAAACCTCACATTTTAGTTGTTACTTGTGAAGGGTCATAGAATGAAACCCAGCGAGTATCGAGGTTGCACTGTATATAAATACACAGTAATCCCTCATGTATCGCGGTGCTTACATTCCAAAACCACCAGAGATAAATGAAAAAACACAATAAACGGACACCACCCCGAAATTTTTATTATTTTTTTATTTAAGCTGTAAATCCTCCTCCAACAAACTTTAAACACACACAGAAAACATTTGTGAGAATACAGTAATTATATTGTTATTAATAAATGTCATTATTTCAACATAAAACTCCATAAAAGCAATTCCCTATAATAGTTTTGGTCTATGGTGCTCTCCACGAGGTAGCAGGAAAATCAGCCAAACTAATTAGTGATGTGGCAAATGCAATTCCGCGATAATCCGTGATTCCAACCATGATAAAGCGGGACATTACTGTATATATATATATATATTACATGCTGTACATATACTTACATTATTATCTGCACTTGTCAAGTTGCACAATTGCAAACTTCTGGTTGCTGCTACCCTAGCCACCCACCCACACGCCTAACCACCCACCTACCCACCCACACTCCTACACACCCACCTACCCACACTCCCAACCACCCACCTACCCACACTCCCAACCACCCACCTACCCACACTCCTACACACCCACCTACCCACACTCCTACACACCCACCTACCCACACTCCCAACCACCCACCTACCCACACTCCTACACACCCACCTACCCACACTCCTACCCACCCACCTACCCACACTCCTAACCACCCACCCACCTACCCACACTCCTAACCACCCACCCACCTACCCACACTCCTACACACCCACCTACCCACACTCCTAACCACCCACCTACACACACTCCTAACCACCCACCTACACACACTCCTAACCACCCACCTACCCACACTCCTAACCACCCACCTACCCACACTTCTACCTACCCTCCTACACACACTCCTAACCACCCACCTACCCACACTCCTAATCACCCACCTACCCACACTCCTAATCACCCACCTACCCACACTCCTAATCACCCACCTACCCACACTTCTACCTACCCTCCTACACACACTCCTAACCACCCACCCACCTACCCACACTCCTAACCACCCACCTACACACGCTCCTAACCACCCACCTACACACACTCCTAACCACCCACCTACCCACACTCCTAATTACCCACCTACCCACACTCCTAATCACCCACTTACCCACACTCCTACCCACCCACCTACACACACTCCTAACCACCCACCTACACACACTACTAACCACCCACCTACACACACTCCTAACCACCCACCTACCAGCTCTATGTAGCTCTATATAGTGTTATGTAGCTCTATGTTGTGCAGCTCTATGTAGCTCTATGTTGTGTTATGTAGCTTTATGTTGTGTAGCTCTATGTAGCTCTATGTTGTGTTATGTAGCTCTATGTTGTGTAGCTCTATGTTGTGTTATGTAACTCTATGTTGTGTAGCTCTATGTTGTGTTATGTAGCGCTGTGTAGCTCTATGTTGTGTTATGTATCTCTATGTAGCTCTATGTTGTGTTATGTATCTTTATTTTGTGTTTTGTAGCTCTATGTTGTGTTATGTAGCTTTATGTTGTGTTATGTAGCTCTATGTAGTGCTATGTTGTGTTATGTAGCTCTATGTTGTGTTATGTAGCGCTGTGTAGCTCTATGTTGTGTTATGTATCTCTATGTAGCTCTATGTTGTGTTATGTATCTTTATTTTGTGTTTTGTAGCTCTATGTTGTGTTATGTAGCTTTATGTTGTTTATGTAGCTCTATTTTGTGTTATGTAGCTCTATGTTGTGTTATGTAGCTCTATGTTGTGTTATGTATCTTTGTGTTGTGTTATGTATCTTTGTGTTGCGTTTTGTAGCTCTATGTTGTGTTATGTAGCTCTATGTTGTGTTCTGTAGCTCTATGTTGTGTTATTCAATTCAATTCATTTTTATTTGTGTTGAGCTTTTAATAATGAAAATGGTCTCAGAGCAGCTTTACACAGATAATGTGGTGATTAAAATGAATATGATCTTTATAAGTAAGTTTTTTCCTGATAAACAAGCCGGTGGTGACTGTGGTGAGGGAAAAACTCCCCGAGATGGCAAAGGAAGAAACCCTGAGAGGAACCAGACTCTAGACCAGGGGTCACCAACGTGGCCCCCAAGAACCACATGAGTCACCCGTGAGCCTTTTCTAAAAAATAGCTGTTTCCTATAGTTCTTCTACCTTGTAACATGATACTGTCATTCTATTTGTTAATAAATTAGATAGATATGTTGTGTTATGTAGCTCTATGTAGCTCTATGTTGTGTTATGTAACTCTATGTTGTGTAGCTCTATGTAGCTCTATGTTGTTTACATTTACATTTGCGGCATTTATCAGAAGCTCTTATCCAGAGCGACGTACAAAAGTGCTTTAAATCTCTAGTAATGAATAAATCTACACTGTACACAAGATTACAAACTTAATATAAATATAACTCGAATTCTACAAACTTGAAAAGTGCTAATTTAAGTATTGCAGGAAGAGGTAGGTCTTCAGTCGTCGCTTGAAGATAGTCAGGGACTCTGCTGTATGGACATCTAGGGGAAGTTCATTCCACCACCTCGGTGCCAGAACAGAGAAGAGCCTTGAAGTGTACTTACCTCTCATTCTGAGAGAAGGTGGTACCAGTGGAGCAGTGCTGGAGGATCTCAGACAGCGTGTTGCAGTGCGAGATGTGATGAGGTCTCTGAGGTAAGATGGTGCTGGTCCATTTTTGGCCTTGTAGGCATCATCAGTGTTTTGAATCTGATACGTGCAGCAACTGAAAGCCAGTGAAGGGAGCACAGCAGTGGGGTGGTGTGGGAGAACTTGGGCTGATTGAACACAAGTCGTGCAGCTGCATTTTGGATCATTTGCAGTGGACGAATAGCGTTCAGGGGAAGACCTGCCAGCAGAGAGCTGCAGTAGTCATGTCTTGAAATGACAAGAGACTGAACAAGCACCTGGGCAGCCTGTATGGACAGAAATGGTCGAATCCTTCGGATACAGTAAAACCCCGTTGTACGAGCAACCTATAGTATGAGCAAACGGAGATACGAGCAAACTCGCTCGCAAAATTTTACCGTTTCACGAGCAAATTTCGAAGGCACGAGCAAACCCATGCTGCCGGTTCCCCATTTTCGGCGGAGGGTCGCATCAGTCGCTTAGTTGATGACTTATCACTCGGTCGCTCTCGTTGTTCAGTGCAGCAAAAACGTAACTGTGGCAGCGGGGGCGTGGCCGAGCGGCGGTTTGTGAATGGAGGGTGGGTCCGGGAGCAGATAGGCAGGGGATTGCTTTACCTGAAGTTAATGTGACCTAATGATTGTTCTCGCTTTTCAAGTGATCGGAGGGTGCATTTAAGGAGGAGACCGTGTGCGTGTGTGTGTGTGTGCGTGCGTGTGTGTGTGTGTGTGCGTGCGTTCGTGTGCACGTGCGTGTGTGTGCGCCAGAGACGTGCTGCGTGGGGCACTAAGTAGACCGACCCAAAAAAAACAAACAAATAAAAGTGGCTCCTGTATTCATACGCTCTTCCACAGTAACTTTTTTTAGTTTTATTTTTTTATTTCACTAGAAATCTTGAAAAATGTCTCCCAAGAAAATCAGTGATGGTGCTGTGAAAACGAAAGTAAATAGAATTACCATGGAAACCGAGGAGGTTATGAGTGTGGTGCGCGTCTCACACTCGCAATCAAACACTATCACATGAGTAAGTGTTAAATTATGTTTATATTACGGTAATTTGCGGTGTATTTAAAAAAAAAAATAGGCTACAAATACTTTTTAAGTGCAGAAATAAGCGATCGGATAAGATCTCGGAACGGATTAAATCACTTTTACATTCATTCCTATGGTGAAAATCAGTTCGAACATACGAGCAAATGGACACACGAGCAATTTTCAAGAACGAATTATGCTCGTACAACGGGGTTTTACTGTAATGTAGAGAAGAAATCGACAAGAACAAGCAACATTAGCGACATGTGGGAAAAAAGACAGTTCATTGTCCATAGTTACCCCAAGGTTACGAGCAGTGGCTGAAGGGGAGAGCAGAGAGTCATGAAGTGTTATTTGGAGATCTTGACCTGGAGATGAATCACCTGGAATGACCAGCAGTTCTGTTTTGCTGAGGTTGAGTTTTAGTTGGTGAGCACTCATCCATAAAGATATGTCTGACAAGCATGCAGAGATTCGAGCGGAAGCTGTGGTATTTGATGGAGGGAAAGAAAAGATGAGTTGAGTGTCATCTGCATAGCAGTGATAAGAAAACCCATGTGAGGATATGACTTCACTTTAAAAGGAGGGGACCAAGTACCAAGCCTTGTGGGACACCAGTGGTGAGTCTTCACGGGGCAGATGTGGATCCCCTCCATGTTACCTGGTATGAGCGACCTTCCAGGTAGGAAGCAAACCATTCCCATGCTGTTCCACAGATACCAAGGCTCTTGAGGGTTGACAAAAGTGTCTTGTGGTTGACTGTGGCAAATGCTGCTGAAAAGTCCAGGAAGATAAGTACAGATGACAGCTTGGCTAATCGAACAGCATGCAGTTTCTCAGAAACAGCCAAAAGGGCCGTCTCTGTGGAATGTGCTGCTTTGAACCCAGACTGGTTCGGATCATGGAGGTTGTTCTGTGAGAGAGAGACAGACAGTTGGTTAAAAACAGTGCGTTCCAGAGATTTAGAAAGAAAGGAAAGAAGTGATACCGGTCTGTAGTTGTTGATGTCTAATGGATCCAGAGCAGGTTTCTTCAAGATAGGAATGACCCTTGCTTGCTTGAAGGTAGTTGGTACATAGCCCAGATGTTAATGACCCATTGATGATTGTGGAGATGAAGGGCAGGAGATTTTGCGTGATGGTCTGGAGCGCAGTTGAAGGGATTGGATCCAGAGGACAGGTGGTGGGATTGCAAGATCGGATGACTTGCAGTATCTCATCTTCTGTTAAGGTTGAGAAGCTTGACAGAGACGTAGTGGATTGTTGGCTGTGTTGTGTAGTCATTGTTGGAGAGGAAGTGAAGGTCTGGCAGATTTTCCTAATCTTCTCATCAAAGAAGGAGGCAAAGTCATTAGCAGTCAGGGAGGATGGAGCAGGTGCAGCAGGGGGGTTGAGTAGAGAAGAAAAGATGTTGTGAAGCTTACGAGGATCTTGTGCAGAGGCCTCAAGCTTTTCCTTGTAGAAGGCAGTTTTGGCAGAAGTCACCTCCAAGGAAAATTTGGTCAGGAGTGCACGGTAAGATGAGAGGTCTACATCAAGTTGTGATTTTTTCCACTTCCTCTCTGCAGATCTGAGTTCTCGTCGATTGCTGCGCAAAACTTCTGACAGCCACGGTGTGGGACAAGAAGCAGTGTGTGTCCTCTTTTGTGACGTAGCTTCCTGTGACGTAGCTTCCTGTGTTTGACTTGTTTGCCACGAGTTACGTGTTTGTATCTCTCTCGGCGTCTTTCAAACAAACTTTGCTATCTATCCATCCGTTTTTCCTCTTTTAATAATCCTTAATTGTTTTTGTCTTCCTGACTTGTGCCTGTAGTTAGTTAACTCGACTATAACTAGTGTTGTTTATATTTATTTTCTCTCACTCACATCTCTGTATAATAAATCTGTTCGTGACGATAAGCACTATGCCGGTTGTTTGTCTGCATTCGAGCACAGGTGAGGACTCGTTCGAGTTGCAAACGGTGGCGTTGGAGATGGAGGCATTGGAGAAACAGATTCGCGAGCTGCATGTAAAGCATGCCCGGCTGCGAGAGCGGAAAGCGGCGCTGGAAACATCCCGGGCGGACGCGCACTCATCCCAGGTAAACTCCCGGGTTGAACCTAACGCTCCCAGCACATCAACTCCGCGTGCTTCTATGCCCAGGCCCAGCGCACCTACAACTCCGGCACCGGTGCAACATGGACCCTGGATGCGGCCGTGGCGAAAGAGACAAGCCAAGCCCCGATCGAGGACGTCTCCACCTCCACCACCGGCCTTCGAGATCTCGACCGAGAACCGCTTCGTCCCCCTCCGCGAGACGGAACGCGACACTGTTATTCTCGGAGATTCCATCGTCCGGCATGTCCGTGCTACCCGAGCTAAAGGTAAGGTGCACACTCGCTGTTTTCCTGGTGCTCGTGTTCTGGATGTCGCTGCGCAGGTACCCGCGATCCTGAACGAGAACTTCGGAGCGGTTGTTCTCCATGCCGGAGCAAACGACACCAGGCTGCGGCAAACGGAGATCTTAAAGAGGGACTTCAGGATCCTGGTGGAGACGGTACGCAGCACATCACCCACAACGAGGATCATTGTGTCAGGACCTCTTCCCACTTACCAGCGAGGGGCTGAGAAGTTTAGTAGACTTTTAGCTCTAAATGAATGGTTACAGTCATGGTGTCGAGAACATAAACTTCTCTTTGTTAATAACTGGAACTGTTTCTGGGAGCGTCCTAGGTTCTTCCGCCCTGATGGCCTGCACCCCAGCAGAGTTGGAGCAGCAGTGCTATCAGATAACATCTCTAGGATACTTCACACCATCTGACTGGTAAGACATCAAGAAATCTTCAACTATAAGAACACGCATACTACAGACCAAATAGTTACAAGTTCACACACAGCCCAGTTTATAGAAACCGTATCTATTCCTCGGGTAGTAAAACCAAGAATTAAATACACAAGATCCAGAAATAATCTTATTGCAGTTAAAACTGAAAAATGCCAGATAAACAAACACAACAAAGTTCTAAAGTTCGGTCTTTTAAACATTAGATCACTTGCACCCAAAGCACTGATTGTGTACAGACCCCCAGGACCCTACGCTGATTTTCTTCATGAGTTTGCTTGTTTTCTCTCAGACCTCGTGATCGATTTTGCTAAAGTGCTGCTTGTAGGAGATTTTAATATTCATGTAGATGATGAAAACGATGCTCTAGGATTATCATTTGTCGACTAATTAAACTCTTTTGGGGTTAAACAAAACGTCACCGGACCAACCCACCGTTTTAACCACACACTAGACTTAATAATATCCCACGGAGCAGACGTCACTGATATAGATATTTTACCCCAGAGTGATGACATCACAGACCATTATCTCCTACTGTACACACTACCGGTAGAGCAGATTAACCGTGTTTCACCACGGTATCGACTTGGTAGGACTATTATTCCAACCACTAAGGACAGATTCATAAATAACCTGCCTGATTTATCTCAGTTTCACATTAAACCCATAACTGCTGATCATCTTGATGAGATGGCGAACAACATAGACCTTATCCTCACTAGCACTTTAGACACTGTTGCCCCCATCCGGTTAAAAAAGGTTCGAGAACAAGCACCTGCACCTTGGTATAATAGTCATACGCATGCCCTAAAGAGAACAACACGTAATCTGGAGAGAAAATGGAGGAAAACTAAATTGGAGGTATTTAGAATTGCGTATAAAGACAGTATGCTTAGCTACAGACAGGCGCTAAAAGCTGCTAGAGCTAAACACCTGAGCAAACTCATAGAAAATAACAAAAACAATCCCAGGTTCCTTTTCAGTACAGTCGCTAAATTAACAACAAATCAGGGATCTGAAAAATGTGTTCCATCACAGTTTAGTAGTGAAGACTTTATGAATTTCTTCACTGAAAAAATAGATAACATTAGAAACACAATTGTGGCAGTTCAACCTCTGACAGCATCTCCTGACACAATCGTACTTACAACCCCACAACTACACTGTTTTACATGTATAGGACAGGAAGAGCTGTATGATGCTATTATGAAAGCTAAATCAACAACATGTCAGTTAGATCCAATTCCCACTAAACTACTGAAGGAAGTGTTATATACAGCTGGTGAGCCTCTTCTCAATATTATTAACTCCTCACTATCGTTAGGTCATGTCCCTAAATCCCTCAAGTTAGCAGTTATTAAGCCCCTCATTAAAAAACCTAATCTGGATCCAAACACGTTATCGAATTACAGACCCATTTCAAATCTCCCATTTATGTCTAAAATTTTAGAAAAGATTGTCGCTGCCCAGTTATGTAACCACTTGCAGGAGAACAACATCTTTGAAGAGTTTCAGTCAGGTTTTAGGCCCCATCATAGCACAGAAACTGCTCTAGTTAAAATCACTAACGACCTGTTTTTAGCTTCAGACCAAGGCTACATCTCCCTATTAGTTTTACTAGATCTTAATGCTGCGTTCGACACTATAGATCATGATCTTCTCCTCGATCGCTTACAGAATTACATCGGTATTCAGGGACAGGCATTAAGCTGGTTTAAATCCTACCTGTCCAATCGTTACCATTTCGTAGATTTAAATGGAGAGCTATCCAGGATAATGCTAGTAAATTATGGCGTGCCACAAGGGTCAGTTCTAGGACCCCTGCTTTTTACAATATACATGCTTCCATTAGGAAATATTATTAGAAGGCATGGAATTAGCTTCCATTGTTATGCTGATGATACCCAGCTATATATTTCATCCAAACCAGGCGATACAGCTCAATTAGCTCGCATAACTGAGTGTGTTGAAGAAATAAGAGATTGGATGACCCATAACTTTCTGCTATTAAATTCTGATAAAACGGAGATTTTGCCCATCGGCCCAAAAAATAGTACACAGAAGCTCCAGCATCTCAGCCTGCATTTAGACGGTTGTTCTGTAACTACTAGTTCAACAGTAAAAGACCTGGGAGTTATTTTAGACAGCAACTTATCTTTTAAAAATCACATCAACCAAGTTACAAAAACAGCCTTCTTTCACCTTAGAAATATTTCTAAGCTAAGAAATATGTTATCTATATCTGATGCAGAGAAGCTCGTCCATGCGTTTATGACCTCTAGAATAGACTACTGTAATGCATTACTAGGTGGATGTCCTGCATCATTAATAAACAAGCTTCAGTTAGTTCAGAATGCCGCAGCAAGAGTTCTTACTAGGTCAAGAAAATACGATCATATAACCCCAATCTTATCGTCCCTACATTGGCTTCCTATTAAGTTTCGAATGGACTACAAACTACTGCTACTCACTTATAAAGCACTAAATGGTTTGGCTCCCATGTATCTATCCAGTCTTTTAACACGCTACAATCCGTCACGCTCCCTGAGATCTCAAAACTCTGGGCTTCTAGTAGTTCCTAGAATAGCAAAGTCCACTAAAGGCGGTAGAGCATTTTTACATTTAGCTCCTAAACTCTGGAATTAGTCTTCCTGACAGTGTTCGGGGTTCAGATACACTCTCCCAGTTTAAGTGTAGATTAAAAACATATCTTTTTAGCAAAGCCTACACATAACACACATCACACACATCACATCATAACCTTGTGCTCCAGAACATCTGATCACATGCACATTATCAACTTGTGCTGTTAATATCATGAACAGCAGCTACGCTAATTCCTCTCCACTGCTTCTCTTTCTCTCCCCATCCCGAGGCATCCTGAGGTTTGGCCAGCTCCAGTCACGTCCCACCTCGTGAAGATTATGGACCTATGGATGATCATGGAGAAGTAGATGCCGAGTGTTTAAAGGCCCTGGCATGGAGAAGCTGATGCTGGATCTATGATGATCACAAATTGTTCTGTATTGTTGAAAGATTTATGACCAAACTCTTGATGTCACCCATATGAGGATGGGTTCCCCTTTGAGTCTGGTTCCTCTCAAGGTTTCTTCCTCATATCATCTAAGGGAGTTTTTCCTTGCCACTGTCGCCACGGCTTGCTCATCAGGGACAAACGCACACCATTCACCTTCACTGTTGTTTTCTGTAAAGCTGCTTTGAGACAATGTCTGTTGTGAAAAGCGCTATACAAATAAACTTGACTTGACTTGACTTGACTTGACAAGAAGTCTTCTTGGGTCTTGTAGTCAAGGGGCAAAGGAGGTCCATGGTTGAGGAAAGAGATGAGAGGAAGGAGTCCGTAGGGTACGTCTAAGGGTAGAGAGGAAAAGGAGTCAGGGTCAGGAAGAGATGAAAGAGTGGTAGAGCCAATGGCCTGGCCTCCTGGTGGTGCAGGTGAGGTGCACACGTCCCCCCCGAAAGTAGACTGTCAGGATCTACGCACCACAGCCCGTTCGTTGGAGGCGAGGGTAACCCTTAGGACATCCTGCTCCTTCTTGGGCCTAGAGATTGGGTGGCAACGCACTGCTTCTGGGCTTCGCAGTGCCCGGAAGGACCGGGCTGGGGCTGCTGCTGAGCAGCCCCACAAGATCGGCAAGGGAGGTACTGCTGAAACGCAGCCGACTGCTTTTTAGACTCCTGGAACTTGTTCACGACCGCCGTCACCGCGTCGCAAACAGTCCAGGAGGAGCCATCGGTACGTTCAATAGCACAGCTCGATCCTTATCTGGGAAGTCAGACACGGTGAGCCACAAATGCCTCTCTGTGGCTACCAGGGCCGCCATGGACCGACCAACGGCCCGTCCCGTGTGCTTCATGGCCCTCTTCTCGAAGAGCGCTCTCCGGGAGCGAAGCGTGCACATAGCCATGCGGCTACAATGCGGGCAATCGTCTCCCTCGAGAGCCGATTGCGCATGCTCCACTCCCAAGCAAACAATGCACCGATCATGCGAATCCTTCCGATAATAAAACGGGGACACGGATGAACACATTTACGGTATTTTTGTCTGCCTGCCATCACTCGATCAGAAAAACACAGCAAAACAGCGCTTACCTGAACAAGCAGAAGCTAGTGTTCTTTCCATCTCACAGCCATTTGTAGCTTCCTGGTTTACGCAACGTCGCACGCCGATGACGTCACGTCTAAACGCCTATTGGTCAGATTTCACGTGGTTCAGAGCGTGGTCACGCAGGGGTGTTCCCAAATCATTTCGCTGCAGCTCGAGTTCCCGAAGGGGAACAGTTGTTTGGCTGAAATCGGCACACAGTAAAAATAAAAATTAAATTTCACCAAATCAATGGATAAAAACTAAAAGAAATGAGCTGGTATTAAAAATCTAAGAAGTAAAAAGTACAGATATTTGTGAAAAAATTTAATGAGTAAAAGTAAAAAGTAAAAAAAAAAAAAAAAATATTGGAGTAAAGTACTGTATAGTTTTTGTACTTCGTTACTTCCCACCTCTGCACGTGACCTCATTTATATGATTTATTTAAATAGTAGAAATTAAGGTTTTGTGTTTATGATAATTATAATAGAAATCAATCAGTGTTTAAATCATTAATATCATTCTATCAATAGATCAGTGTGCTGAGAGTCACATTCGAGTCTTTACACAGAAACTGAGGTAAATAAGTAAAGAATCTTGTAATAAAAATGATCATAGGAACATTATATCGTATTTTCCGGACTATAAGCCGCTACTTTTTTCCCACGTTTTGAACTCCGCAGCTTAAACAATGAAGCGGCTAATTTATGGATTTCTCCTGGGTTTTTCCCGGTTTCACAAACTTCAAGCCAAAAAAACTGAACCCCATAACATTAGACCAATGAAATTGCAGAACGGGTTCAGGTGAACCAATGAAACTCTTTATATTAAATCAGATGCGCTCCCACTGAATCGGGCCGCACCACATCATTAATATGGATGATGTTCCTCTGAGGTTTGACCTGCCGCTCACTCGGACTGTCTACAGGAAATGTAAATCATTCGTCACGCTGAAAACAACCGGGCATGAAAACACACTTCACCTGTGTTCTGAGCTGCACGGCATCGGGAGAAAAGATTCACCGATGGTGATTTTTAAACGCACGACGATGCTGAAAGATAAACTCTCGAGAGAAATAGTTGTGAAAGGAAGGAGGAAGACAGTGAACAATGACTTTCTTGGTAGGCTACTGTTTAGATACAAGCCGTGTAACAGACACTGTCTTTCATTAAAGCCTGTGTAACGTTCATTAGTTTCAGTGTAGACATGCGGCTTATAGACAGGTGCGGCTTATAGACAGGTGCGGCTTATAG
>NC_139581.1:230000-240000 GCF_946808225.1 Silurus aristotelis
AACCCAGAGTGTTAGAGAATAAGTGTGTGTGTGTGTGTGTGTGTGTGTGTGTGTTGCAGGTCTGGTGTGTGTGTGTGTTCTCCTCTCTATCCTGTGTGTGGTGTTTGGGTCTCAGAGACAAGTCGAGTGTCCATCAGTCAACATCACCCATCAGTTTCTCTTCCACTTCTCCAACGAGACCCACTGTCTGAACTTCACTGGATCTTCATTTCTGCATGTCTTCTGGTCTTCATTAAGATCCACACCCAACCTTCAGGTCCTGGATGCATCTTTTTGTAACATCACACAGATCCATGACACAGCTGCCGGCTCCACTCCTGCTTCTCTACGAGAGGTTTATTTAAATCAGAACCAGCTCAGGTTCCTTCCTCCTGACTTCCTTGGTGATGCTGTCGGTTTGGAGGTGCTGGATTTGGGGCAGAACTTCCTGGAGGAACTTCCTGCCCATTTCCTAATGAATGCTAAAAATCTGCGAGTTCTGATTCTTCGTGGAAATCTGTTGGAATCACTTCCTGCCTCAGTTCTCAGACTTCCTCTCCAGCAGATGGATTTATTGGGAAACTCATGGACATGCTCTTGCTCTTTCATGAAGGATCTCCACTCTGCTGTGGATCAAGGCAACTCCAGCATGTTGCAGGGCATTGTGGGTAACCTGATTTGTTCCTCTCCTGAAAGACATTCAGGCAAGACAGTGTGGTCTGTCCACATCGATGAAGTTTGCCGCCTTTCAGGCCTGAATGCTCTTTTTATCCTGCTCCCGCTTCTCTTCCTTGTTCTCCTGATGCTCTGCTGGTGCTGTGGGAGGAAAGACGAGAAGAAAAACTCACCAAAATTCGGGACTGTGAAAAACAGAGATTTAACCAACGAGAGCACAAAAGACAACATATTGAAGAACCAGCTGATATTCCAACCTTCATCAGCTCTTCTGGGCAGCACGAGGAACATATATGAAGAAGTGGAGGTCAAACTGGGGTCAGTGGACTCTCTGGGACCTCCACCCTCCACTTCTTCAGGTAAAGAGCAGAACCAGGAACTGGACAGTAAGCAGGATTTAGAGACAGTGAGTGTTAGTGAGGTGATGAGGGATTCAGCAGATCGAGAGAAAGCCTACATGACCCAGTCCACTAAATACTACAGCCTGGTTCCTGGGCTGGAGCTCAACGACTCGGACCATAGCGAGTTTGAGAACATGGATCTTTCATGAAGTTCTGTTTTCACTGCCACACATTTCTGGAAATTCCAACAGTTTCCAAATGTCTGAGATCCCTGAAAAGAGAACCTCTCACACGCACAAGTCCAAAAAATCTCCAGTGATTGCAGCTGATTTTAGGAACATCAGTCTGGAGCTTGAATCCTGGCAAAGAGGAGAAACGCTGTGTGAAGGATCTGATGAAGGTCTCAGACATTTCTATGCTTTAATGCTCTGAACTCGTTCATGTGTCGACTCTGAATCAGAGTAAAAATGATTCTTATGATTTTTTCATGTAGTTTTTCTTCACATACACACACATCAAATACACAACACTAAACACATCTACTACACAACACTAAACACATCTACTACACAACACTAAACACATCAACTACACAACACTACACATCAACTACACAACACTACACACCAACTACACAACACTAAACACATCAACTACACAACACTACACATCAAATACACAACACTAAACACATCTACTACACAACACTAAACACATCAACTACACAACACTACACATCAACTACACAACACTACACATCAACTACACAACACTACACATAAACTACACAACACTAAACACATCAACTACACAACACTAAACACATCAACTACACAACACTAAACACATCAACTACACAACACTACACATCAACTACACAACACTAAACACATCTACTACACAACACTAAACACATCAACTACACAACACTACACATCAACTACACAACACTACACACATCAACTACACAACACTACACATCAACTACACAACACTAAAAACATCAACTACACATCAAATACACAACACTACACACATCAACTACACAACACTACACACATCAACTACACAACACTACACATCAACTACACAACACTACACATCAACTACACAACACTACACACATCAACTACACAACACTACACAAATCAACTACACAACACTACACATCAAATACACAACACTACACACATCAACTACACAACACTACACATCAACTACACAACACTACACATCAAATACACACATCAGCTACACATCACTACAAACATTGAATACACAATACTACACACATCAACTACACAACACTGCACACACATCAGCTACTCAACATCACACACACATTAACTACTTAACACTACACACATAAACTACACAGACCACAGAGACAATAATGTTGTGTAGAGATAAGATCTTCCTCCACAGTGATGGTCAGAATGAGCCACAACCTCACTGATTATTGTGTAAATTATCTCAAATGTTGCAGTGTCAAATCCAGAGGTAAGTTCTTCTTCAGATCCTTCAGATCTCACCAGGTTTCTACAGCTGTACAGTTAGGAACATTAGAATGCAGGTGATGGAGGGTTCTAGAGCATGGGTTTGCACTTTGTGTGTGTGTGTGTGTGTGTGTGTGTGTGTGTGTGTGTGTGTGTGTGTGTGTGTGTGTGTGTGTGTGTTTATTGAGACACTGAACAGGTCATGTGAGATGTGAGGAATGTGGATTAAACACGTTAACTAGTAGTTTTTTTTGTGTTCTTGAGGGACAAACGGTCCACAGTTTACACACACATGGTCATTACACAACCTGATACTGAGCCTGAGGTCACCACTGAACCTTTCTCCTCTCACATTCAACCCCAAAGTCACTTTATTTCACATGAAGATATTTCAGTAAGAACAAACAACTCCTTCTTCATGATCATCATGATCACCATCACCACCATCAGATCCACTCTGTAATCCCACAGTTCACTACAATCCTCCTTTATCACCTGTCAGATTATTTCTGAATTAAAGTGTAAATGATTTGAAGAATCAGAACCTTTAATGGTTCCTCGTTTGATTTTTTTTGGAACCTTTTCATGTTTCATGTAGAACCATAGATTTTTTCTGTATCAGACACTATTGAAGCTGATAGCCTGGATTTTTCCAGGAATCCATGAGGAACCCTTTTCTCCATAGTGCAGCTTTCTGCTCCACATGTAACAGTTCTTGATGGTTCCTGTGAGTTCCTGATGGAACTGTAGGAACTGTTTGACACCACACAGGGATATTAGAAGTCGAACAGCAACATCGAAAATCTAAAACTATTTTATATACAACACAAAATAAACAACCGAAATTTCAGTCAAAAAATTTGACATAAAAAATATAAATAACATTACTGTCATAAACAAACAAATAAACAAACAAATAAAGGGCTTAATATGATTTTTTTTACAATGTATACACAACTATATTATATTTACATCCTGTATATTGTTATTTGAATAGCTACATTATTATTATTATTATTATTATTATTATTATTATTATTATTATTATTATTATTATTATTATTATTATTATTATCATCACTATATGGAGATGTTGAGGAGATGTTTAAGAGTGTATAAAGCTTTATGAGACTGTAAAAGATAGTATGAGACAGTTTGAAATTGCATGAGACTACATGAGACTGTAAGAGACTATATGAGACTGTAAGAGACTATATGAGACTTTGAGACTATGAGACTATATGAGACTGTAAGAGACCAGTGTTGGGCAGTAACGCGTTACTTTATTAAATGAATGAATTTGGGCTGAAGTGTAGACTACAGTCTGACCTGCTTACAGCAGAGACGCATTGTAGGATTGGTGGATGAACCACTGTAAACAGGAAGAAGACGCACTGTGGGCGTGTCTCTGTTTATTCAGGTCTGTGCAGCAGTAATGGCGAGTCGAGGCGAGAGCAAGACGAGTTTCTCAAAGTGGAAATATGATCATTATTTCACTTTAGTTGAGCATAAAGACAAAAACTTTGAAGTCAAATGTAAGCTGTGTGTTTCTGGTTCGAAGCTCGTATCTACTGCGATAAACAGCAACTCCAATCTGCTGAAGCTCCTCCAGGACCTCCATGCCTGAGGAGCTAGAAGCTATGCGCTAACCCGGTGTTGTGTTCTCATACTTCAGCTGTGAAAGGAACATGTTTAAGAGCTCAACACAACAGCAGAAGCCACTTTAGTGTTTGATTGTGAATCTATTATTCAGCTTGTTTTGTTGTTTATGTCAGAAATCCTTGTGATATATTCAGTGTGTGCTGCTCTGACTTTAATATAATAGTGTTTAAAAATGACTCTGTGTTTAAGTCAGTTTTGTGTTTGTGTAGATTATAACACATAAAAGAGCATTAATGAGAACATTAAAGAAGATTCTTTAAAAAAGGAACTAAAAAGTTACTTTTAACAGTAACGCATTACTTTTTGGTGCAAATAATCAACACAGTAATTTGGTAACGAGTAACTAGAATGAAGTATTTTTTACTAACTAGTACACCACTAAGAGACTATATGAGTGTATAAGACTGTAAGAGACTGTATGAGACTGTAAGAGACTGTAAGAGACTATATGAGACTGTAAGAGACTATATGAGACTGTAAGAGACTATATAAGACTGTATGAGACTGTAAGAGACTGTATGAGACTGTAAGAGACTATATAAGACTGTATGAGACTGCATGAGGGTGTATGAGACTGTAAGAGACTATATGAGAGTGTATGAGACTATAAGAGACTGTATGAGACTGTAAGAGACTATATAAGACTGTATGAGACTGCATGAGGCTGTATGAGACTATATGAGCGTGTATGAGACTATATGAGACTGCATGAGGCTGTAAGAGACTATATGAGCGTGTATGAGACTATATGAGACTGCATGAGACTGTAAGAGACTATATAAGACTGTATGAGACTATATGAGACTGCATGAGGCTGTATGAGACTGTAAGAGACTATATGAGAGTGTATGGGACTGTACGTGACTATAAGAGACTATATGAGACTGTAATAGACTGTAAGAGTCTATATGAGACTGTATGAGACTGTAGGAGACTATATGAGACTGTAAGAGACTATATGAGAGTGTATGGGACTGTACGTGACTATAAGAGACTATATGAGACTGTAATAGACTGTAAGAGTCTATATGAGACTATGAGACTGTAAGAGTCTATATGAGACTGTATGAGACTGTAAGAGACTATATGAGACTGTAAGAGACTATATGAGAGTGTATGGGACTGTACGTGACTATAAGAGACTATATGAGACTGTAATAGACTGTAAGAGTCTATATGAGACTGTATGAGACTGTAAGAGACTATATGAGACTGTATGAGACTGTAAGAGACTATATGAGACTGTATGAGACTATATGAGAGTGTATGGGACTGTACATGACTATAAGAGACTATATGAGACTGTATAAGACTGTAAGAGTCTATATGAGACTGTATGAGACTGTAAGAGACTATATGAGACTGTATGAGACTGTAAGAGACTGTAAGAGACTATATGAGACTGTATGAGACTGTAAGAGACTATATGAGACTGTATGAGACTATATGAGAGTGTATGGGACTGTACATGACTATAAGAGACTATATGAGACTGTATGAGACTGTAAGAGACTATATGAGACTGTATGAGACTATATGAGAGTGTATGGGACTGTACATGACTATAAGAGACTATATGAGACTGTATGAGACTGTAAGAGTCTATATGAGACTGTATGAGACAGTAAGAGACTATATGAGACTGTATGAGACTGTAAGAGTCTATATGAGACTGTATGAGACAGTAAGAGACTATATGAGACTATATGAGACTGTAAAAGACTGTAAGAGTCTATATGAGATTGTGAGGTTGTCATGGTTACACACACTGCAGCTCCATGCAGTTCAGAATTATTGTTCAGGCTGTAAATTTTAAAGGATTTGAATCAGAAAAGATGAAAATAAATCTAATGTAAATAAAGTCTGATGATAAAAAACAGGATATTTGTTAAACAAAGCAGTACAAGGAACGTGTGTGTGTGTGTGTGTGTGTGTGTGTGTGTGTGTGTGTGTGTGTTTATTCATATAGTTTTACTTCCTGGTGAACTGGAGATTATTATTCTACTGTACAGTACAGTCTGATAACACTGCACCTGATGTGTGTGTGTGTGTGTGTGTGTGTGTGTGTGTGTTTGTTTTACTTCCTCTCTCTGCCTGTTCTTTTCATCACACACACACACACACACACACACACACACACACACACACACACACACACACACACACACACACACACACACACACACATATATATATCTGTTGTGAGTGTATTGAGTGTATAGGTGTGTCTGTGTGTACAATTAAGCAATTTTTTACTCAGTAACCTGCACAGTGTATATATATATATATGTGTGTGTGTGTGTGTGTGTGTGTGTGTGTGTGTGTGTGTGTGTGTGTGTGTGTGTGTGAGAGAGAGAGAGAGAGAGAGAGAGAGAGAGAGAGAGAGAGAGAGAGAAAGTGGACTGGCAGAGTGAGGAAGTAAAACCCTGAGTGAAGCACAATTAAACACACCTATGTACACACACACACACACAGACACACACACACGCACACACACACACACACACACACACACACACACACACACAGACACACAGACACACACGCACACGCACACACACACACACACACACACAAAATATTGTATAATATCTGACTTGTGAGCATAAAGTTCTTCTCACACAGTTGTGTAGGACATCTTTGAATGAAGGAGCATGAAATTTGTCCTTTACTTGAACTGAACACAAACACTGTTCCAGAATGACACTGCCCCTGTGCACAAAAACAGCTCCATGAAGATCTCCTGCTATAGAGCTCCAGTCCTGTTGAACAACTTTGGGAAGAAGGTGAAAACTGACTGCACCCCAGGCCTCCTCACCTCACCTACATCACTACCTGACTTTACTAACACCCTTGTACATCCACAAACACACTCCAACATCTTCCCAATAGAGAGGAGCTTGTATTGTATATATATTATATATAAAACTTTCTTTTCGGCTTCTCCCGTTAGGGGTCGCCACAGCAGATCCTCCGCACGTTTTGATTTGGCACATGTTTTACGCTGGATGCCCTTCCTAACGCAACCCTCCCCAATTTATCCGGGCTTGGGACCGGCACTAAGAGTGGCTGGGGATGGTTCCCTGACTGGGAATCGAACCCGGGTCGCAGCGGTGGGAGCGCTGCATCTTAACCACTAGACCACCAAGGGACCTGGGATATATATTATATATAAATATATTATTTAAGAGGTAAACACCCTTACAGCGCCCCCTGGTGCTTAAAAATCCAATGTGCATGTAACTCTCACCACATCACTGCTGCCCTGAAGAGGGTGAAAATAAAAAGGGTGTATCTTCCTGCTGCCTATCCTGCATCACAGTGTGGAGTAACACCAGTGGCGCAGCAAAGTCTTCTCTACTGGACTAAACACTATCAGAAGCACTGACCTACATTTACAACCTAAATTCTAATATTTGTTCCATGAAATTGTATGAATTTCTTCCATCAGTTTCTTCTCTTCATCTCGTAGTGTTTCTCTCGGCTGCACTGCTTCAGTACGTGTGTGTGGATGGATTTTTTGTCCAATCAGATTTCAGCCTCTATGTGCTGCCATGTGAATCTAATCTGCTCAGAACCTTCAGAATCAGTACTGCTGGACTTTTACCATCGAGAATATTACCAACAGCTCTGTTTCTTTATCCAATCAGATTTCAGATTCTCCTCACAGAGCAGATCACTGGCCCAGAATAGCGTCAGCATTGTTCCGTCCTCTGATTGGTTGTTCAGAGGGAAACTGTTACAGCCGAGTTCGACTGGTAAAACACGTGTGAAGCTCTGCACACGTTCATACATCTGAGTTAGACTTTTTTACACCTACAGAAGAAGAGAAATTTATTTGGTCTCAGACACTTGAAAATACATTATGAAGAAAAGCGAGACATGGGGAGGAGGTCACCAACCCTGAAGCTCGCTAGCGTGTCTCAGCCTGGGAAAGGGTTTGTTCTCCACTTCCAGACCAGTGAATACGAGCGGTACCACTGGATTACAGCCTCTGGGGGGCGCTGCACATTATGAGTCTGTGTCTCTGGTGTGTAGGTTGTGTTTTATTTACATTTTCATGATTTTGTCATGTTATTAGACAAATATTGATTGTGAACTGCTCCAGATGTTGTAGGTGCACAGTTGTGGTTGTAGTGTGGAGGTTTAGTAAAATGGTTTTCAGCTCCAGATGTGAAACGTCTCTCTGTAATGCACGTGTTGTTATATTGTGTGTTTGTATTGTATTGATGATTTCTATAATTGTGATGTGATTGTGATGTATTAAGAGGTGGATTAAGTCGAGTACTTCCTCACTGAAGGTCCAGGAACCAAATACACGGCCCACCACTGAGTAACACATTCACAATGCTGTCTACCCACTTCTACATACATCGTCTCTCTCTCTCTCTCTTTCTCTCTCTCTCTCTCTCTCTCCCACGCGCACACACACACACACACACACACACACACACACACACACACACACACACACACACACAGTAATACTGTGTTACTGTGATGGAATGAAATAAAAATATAGAGGAAATTTGAAAAATCTGGCAACATTAGTGAATCTCACCACTCATACTTTTTACTCTCACACTCCTCTCTCTCTCTCACTGTCACTCTCCCACTCTTCACTGTCACACTCCTCACTTTCACACTTACACTTCTCACACTCACACTTCCTAATCTTTACATTCCTCACACTCTTTAATCTCACTTTCACACTCCTCACACTTACACTCCTCACACTCACACTCTTTAATCTCACTCTCATACTCCTCAATCCTAACACACTCCTCACACTTACACTCCTCACACTAACACTCACATTCCTCACACTCACACTCTTTAATCTCACTTTCATACTCCCCAATCCTCAAACTTACACTCCTCACACTCACACTCCGCACACTTACACTCCTCACACTCACACTCCTCACACTCCGCACACTCACACTCCGCACACTCCGCACACTCCTCACACTCACACTTACACTCCGCACACTTACACTCCTCACACTCACAATCACACTCCTCACACTCACACTCCTCACACTCAATTCAATTCAATTCATGTTTATTTGTATTGCGCTTTTAACAATGAACATTGTCTCAAAGCAGCTTTACACAGATAATGTGGTGATTAAACGTAAATATGTTCTTTGTAAGTAAGTTTGTCCCTGATGAGCAACTGTGGCAAGGAAAAACTCCCCGAGATGGCATAAGGAAGAAACCTTGAGAGGAACCAGACTCAAGAGGGAACCCATCCTCATCTGGGTTACACCAAATGTCCATTTGAAGCAGATATACGATGCTGTGGGGTTCAGTGATGATGATCAGAAGCAAACTGCACTCCCGAGTCAGTGCTGCAGACCGCCGACACCAACTACAGTCAAATCCATCCTCAAAGCACCCGTTCTACTCCGGAATTACATGGAACCACCCGAGGTGTTAAAGAGAGACCGTCCCAAGCTGCACAGAAGTGTGAAGATCCACGGAGGGGAGAGGGGCAGGAACAGTGGTCACTGGAGCCTCAGGAGCATGTTTAACGAGAGAGAGAGAGAGAGAGAGAGAGAGAGAGAGAGAGAGAGAGAGAGAGAGAGAGAGAGAGAGAGAGAGAAAGAGAGAGAAGAGGGGTGACAGGAAGAGAAGGATATGGATTATTAAGTCTCTTTATTGTTGTATGAAAGTTTATGTCACTGTGCAGTTTGGACTTGCTATGGCAGCATAACTAAAAGGGAGAACCAGAAGGAAACACAGACATGAGGGATCTCTGGGATAAGAGACGACCCACCACACCACCATCAACAAAACACTCACACTCCTCACACTTCTCACACTCCCCACATTTACACTCCT
>NC_139581.1:255000-277500 GCF_946808225.1 Silurus aristotelis
TAAGCCATTAGAGTCAATATACGGTCCACGTTCCAAGCCCTGTGCCCGTGTTGAGCGATGGGTTTTGCGTCTTCAACCATATAACTTTAAGGTTGTTTATGTTTCTGGAAAAGAAAACATTGCTGATCCATTATCACGACTCCTGGGAAGCACAGCAATGAGAGAAAAACACTCGCATGAATCGGATGAGTATGTGAGATTTGTAGCCATCAGCGCCACCCCAAGAGCCCTGACTACAAGAGAAGTGGAGGAAGCTTCGGAAAAGGATTCAGAACTCATAGAGCTGAGAAACGCAATAGAAAGTGGACATTTTGAAAGGTGTATGACGTATGCACCTGTAGCTAATGAGCTGTGTGTTGTAGGGTTTTTAGTACTACGTGGAACGCACGTTGTTCTTCCGAAAACACTACAAGCACGAGCAATTTCACTGGCACATGAAGGACATATAGGTATTGTTGGAACCAAACAACATCTGAGAACAAAAGTATGGTGGCCTGGCATGGACAAAGCTGCGGAAAGATTTTGCAAATCACGTCATGGTTGTCAAATAGTGTCTCGCCCTGATGCTCCAGAACCACTGCAGCCTACACCATTGCCAGATGGACCATGGCAAGATCTAGGAGTGGATCTACTTGGACCATTGCCATCAAAACACTCAATCCTAGTTGTAGTGGATTATTACAGTAGGTATTATGAGTATGACATACTAACCTCCACCACCGCAACAGAAGTGATTGATAGCCTTGAGGATATATTTAGTCGACATGGACTTCCACTCACACTGAAGTCCGACAACGGACCTCAATTCAGATCAGATGAATTCAAGGATTTCTGTGTGGCAAACGGAATCAAACACCTGAAAACGATGCCTAAATGGGCACAAGCAAATGGCGAAGTTGAGCGCCAAAATGCTTCAATTATGAAACGTATCAGAATTGCACAGTCAGAAGGACTTGACTGGCAAAAAGAACTCAGGAAGTATGTCACAGTGTACAGAGGAATTGTGCATAATACCACCGGCAAAAGTCCAGCTGAGCTTCTGTTTAAAAGAAAGATGAGAGGCAAGCTACCTGATCTGTGGATACTGATCTTGAAGTTTACGACTACGATGCAGAGAAAAAGGGGAAATATAAACTGTATGCGGATAAACATTGCAAGGCAGAATACTCAAATGTAGCAGTTGAAGACCGAGTTCTTCTGGGACAGGACAAGATTGACAAGTTTACCACTCCGTTTAATGCAACACCTCACACAGTGGTCAGAAAAGCTAGAAACCAAATAACGGTTGAATCACCTACTGGAGCCCAATATACTCGCAACACAACATTCGTAAAAAAATATGTAGCGAGAGAAGCAGAAAACAAGCAGGACAGTAAGAAAGTGGATTGTGATGATGGTGCTATGAATGCAGAGCAACAGACAGTGTCAGAGGACTCAGAGAGGCTTGCACCTAATACTGTGTGTAACCAAAATGTGGCATATGCTGAGCCCCAGAGACAAAAGAAATTGCCTCAGAAATTTGCTGACTTTGTAATTGGTTGATTTTCTTAAACTGGTAAATGCAAATAATGCTATTTACATGTTCATGGTTTAAAAATTAGTAAGCAAGTTTAAAACAGGCTAAATAAATGTTATATGTGAAAGTTTAAAAATGGTATGTTGTTTGTTTGCCGATACAGAGACAACAGTTTGTCTTAAAGTGTTAAGGTTAAAGTGTTATAAGTCTATATGTGACTTTGGGGGGGATGTCATGTACTGGAATGATGCTCTGTATTTTTAAGAAATGAAAGTGCAATGCATACTGGGAGCGGAATGTTAAATATGTGTAGTGTGCTGGAGAACACGAGTAAAGATGATGTTCAGAATCCCGATTGGTGTGTGAGTGACTAAGTTAATAAGATAAACGAGGTATATAAAACAGATACACAACACTATTTTGAAGAAGAAACGGGTGATGTTGCAGAGAATAGACAGTGTTTGACTAAAGAAACTTAATGCAGCAGATGAAAGACACATCATGTTTACTTCTCTTCAACATTAAAATATGTCTAGCAGTTCTATCAGCAAAGAACTAGAGGAAACCACTGGAACCCAGGTACACCATCTGCTGTCTGAAAGAACTGCAGCCAAAAAGCCAAAACTCCAACATGGGGAAAAAGCCTAAGAGAGATTACATGAAGAGACAGAAGGATTTGAAAAGCCAGAAGATCTTTGCTTAGTTCCTTCAAAAACTGTGTGTAAGTGCAGGGTTATGTGCAGGTGATGAGCAGTGGCTGGTTTCCTTCATAACCTTTAGAATTAAGGCCAAACAGTTTTGGTTTCATCAAACCAGAGAATCTTGTTCCTCACAGTCTGAGAGACCTTCAGTGGGCTTTCATGGGTTTTGCCCTGAGGAGAGGCTTCTGTCTGGATACTCTGCTATAAAGTTCAGATCAGTTCAGAGCTGCAGTGATGGTTGTCCTTCTGGAACTTGTGTGTGTGTAATATATGTGTGTATAATGTGTTTGTGTGTGTGTGTTTGTGTAGGTGGTTACGATAGCCGTGTACTCCTTCTTTGCTTTCTGTCTGATTGGACGTCAGTTTGTGAAGCCTGAAAAAGCAGATGATCTGAAGGTCCATGTGGATCTGTATGTGCCAGTCTTCACTCTGCTTGAGTTCTTCTTCTATGCTGGCTGGCTGAAGGTGAGACTTCACTGAGCAGATGTTACTGTGGGCATGTCACAAACCACACCCCTTTCATCATGTCTCAGGTCATGTTTATGCACCTCAGTGCATTGTGGGTATTTTGTTGAGATGGTTGTTATGGTGATAACGTTGTGTGTTCAGGTCGGAGAACTGATCATCAACCCCTTTGGTGAAGACGATGATGACTTTGAAACTAATCAGCTGATTGATCGTAACATTCAGGTTTTTAATCATCATCACACACACACACACACACACACACACACACACACACACACACACACACACACACACACACACACACATTAGCATACATGCTATACTGGTGTAAATGTGATACTTTCATTCAGTAATAAAAAAAATCATGTTATCCAGAAATATTTTATTTTTATATTAACTAAAATCTCAAACATGGAACAGCACAGGAAGTGAACATAATGAGCTAATTTGCATATTAATGTAGTAAATCAGAGCATATATAAGAATGAGGAAGAGAATGAGGAAGAAGATGAGGGAAATGATGATTAAGATGAGGAGGATAATGAAGAAGAAGATGATGAGGAGGGAAAGGATGAGGAAGATGATGAGATATAGGATGTGGAAGAGGATCAGAAAGAAAATCAGGTTGAAGAAGAGGAAAAGGATGACGAAGACGAGGGAGAGGATGAGGATGTGAAAGAGGTTCAGTTCTGATGTGTAAAACCTCTATGTGTTCTGTCTCAGGTGTCGATGCTTGCTGTGGATGACATGCACCAGAACCTTCCTCCTCTGCAGAAGGATAAATACTGGACAAATAAAGCTCCAGGTCAAGCATTCACTTCGGCACAGCCCATCTTCATGGGCTCCACCTACGACATGAGGTCATTTCCTGTTTCTGATGCCTGTCTGATTTCTAACACCACACTCTCTCAGAGAACACACAGTCAGTCCACTGGTTAATGAAGTGTCACTACTCAGTCCAGTGTACGTCCAGTGTACGTGCATGTGTGTGTGTGTGTGTGTGTGTGTGTGTGTGTGTGTGTGTGTATAATCCTGATCTTCAGTTACACTGTCTGCATGCCACATCATTACATCATCACCATCACCTCACACACACAAACACAACTGTTTATACAATAACTTAATACAGTGCATTATGAAAAGATTAACTCCACCTTCACATGTTAAGCCACACCCCCAGCTGTGTGTCTGATGGAAGAACATGAATTTGAACACAAATGGTTTCTGAGTGCATGTTTTAAAGGAATGTATTAGGGCTGGTAAAAAAGCACCAACGCAAATTAATTTTAACGGCACTCATTTTATTCACCTGCTTTCTCCCAGTATGTGGACTGTAACAGCAGAGGAAATGGGACTATTTATTTCCTGTAGGCCAATGTGCCCACCCCGTTGCCTGCACTGGGGAAAGCAAACCATAGCCTCACTCTGCTTCAGCCTCAATACAAACCAGGAGTGAGGAGACTACCCACAACCACACACTCATTCTTGATGTAGTCTCCTGAGTACTAAGCACATTGAGAGACTGTTTCAGTATTACAGACCAGGATGTACTGTTCTGAACCAGAAGAAGAAGGCCTTTAAATATGGTAACCAGTGGAACTCATTCACACTTCAGTACACTGCACCCCTACCACCCCCAATTCCACTCTCTCGCTACCTGGAACCAACTGTACTGAACTCTACTGAAGACCTGCGCGTTGGAGCTGAGAGACCCTCTACAGCGCATTTATAACCTGAGCCTGAAACAGGAGAGGGTCCCTCAGCTGTGAAAAACATCCTGCATTATCCAAGTTTTAAAGAAACCATGCCCAGGAGAGCTGAATGACTTCAGACCAGTCGCCCTAACACTCACATAATGAAGCCCATGGATCGGGTGCTGCTACACCACATGAGGTCTCAGGTCCACCATGTCCTCGACTCTCTTCAGTTTCCATACCAGGAGAAGGTGGGAGTGGAGGACGCTATTATCTACGTCACACAGATTCCTCTCTCAAATAAGCACCAAAATCTGTCATGAGGCACACATCTGGCAATTGTTCCTTTGGGTGTCCTGATGATTTAAAACACAAAAATTACTTTGAAACAATTAAAAGAATATTTTGTCTTCATGCTCTATGAGTTTGGTTTATAAACATACATGTGCATAAAGCATTAATATTTGTCCATGTTGATTGGAGGATTAAAAACTTGAAAAGTATTAATTTAAGGTACATTTAGAACAAATTTAGAACAAAGTGCGATTAGGTTGTGATTAATCACGAGTTACCTCACGACAATCATGCAATTAATTGCGATAAAATATTTTAATCAATTGACAGCCCTAATAAATAAAAAAATAAGTCTCTCACATCATTTCTTTCTGACAAGAAAAGTACATCTAGACGACTAGACACATGACTGACAGATGAGACGTCACTGTTGGAGGAGGTGTAATAGTATGTATTGTGTGTTTCTTGGATCAGTGCTTTGAGAATGTTGATGGAGAAGTATAGAGAAGGACAGAAGGAGCTGCATTGTGTGTTTGAGGATTTAGAGAAAGCGTACGACAGGGTGGAGAGAGGAGTTGTGGTATTGTATGAGGAAGTCTGGTGTTTCAGAGAAGTATGTGAGGGTGGTGCAGGACATGTATGAGGACAGTGTGACAGCAGTGAAGTGTGCAGTAGGTACGACAGACTGGTTCAAGGTGGAGGTTGGACTGCATCAAGGATCGGCTCTGAGCCCTTTCCTGTTTGCAGTGGTGATTAACAGGTTGAAGGACGAGGTCAGACAGGAGTCTCTGTGGACTATGATGTTTAAGGATAATATTGTAAATTGTGGTGAGAGTAGGGAGCAGGTAAAGAAGAGCCTGGAGAGGTGGAGGTACACGCTGGAGAGAAGGGGAATGAAAGTCAGTAGGAGTAAGACAGAGTACATGTGTGTGAATGAGAGGGAGGGCAGTGGAGGGGTGCGGTTGCAGGGAGAAGAGGTGGAGAAGGTGGAGGAGTTCAGGTATTAGGGTGTAATTGTGTGTTTTTGTTGGATCAATGTGTAATTGTGTGTAATATTGTGTTTGTGTTGGATTAGGGTGTAATTGTGTCTTTAGTTGGATCAGTGTGTAATTGTGTATTTGTGATGGATCAGGGTGTAATTGTGTGTAATTGTATGTAATTGTGTATTTGTGTTGGATCAGGGTGTAATTGTGTGTAACAGTTGTTTGTGTTGGATTAATGTGTAATTGTGTGTAATGGTGTATTTGTTTTGGATTAGGGTGTAATTGTGTGTTTTTGTTGGATCAATGTGTAATTGTGTTTTTGTGTTGGATCAGGGTGTAATTGTGTATTTGTGTTGAATCAGGGTGTTATTGTGTTTGTTTTGGATTATGGTGTAATTGTTTCTAGTTGTGTATATGTGTTGGATCAGGGTGTAATTGTGTGTTTGTGTTGGATCATGGTGTAATTGTGTGTAATAGTTTGTTTGTGTAGGATCATGGTGTAATTGTGTATTTGTGTTGGATCAGGGTGTAATTGTGTATTTGTGTTCGATTAGGGTGTAATTGTGTGTTTTTGTTGGATCAATGTGTAATTGTGTGTAATGGTATATTTGTGATGGATCAGGGTGTAATTGTGTGTAATTGTATGTAATTGTGTATTTGTGTTGGATCAGGGTGTAATTGTGTGTAATTGTATGTAATGGTGTATTTGTGTTGGATCAGGGTGTAATTGTGTATTTGTGTTGGATCAGGGTGTAATGGTGTATTTGTGTTGGATCAGGGTGTAATTGTGTATTTGTGTTGGATCAGGGTCTAATTGTATGTAATGTGTATTTGTGTTGGATCAGGGTGTAATGGTGTATTTGTGTTGGATCAGGGTGTAATTGTGTATTTGTGTTGGATCAGGGTGTAATTGTGTGTTTGAGTTCGATTAGGGTGTAATTGTGTGTTTTTGTTGGATCAATGTGTAATTGTGTGTAATGGTATATTTGTGATGGATCAGGGTGTAATTGTGTGTAATTGTATGTAATTGTGTATTTGTGTTGGATCAGGGTGTAATTGTGTGTAATTGTATGTAATTGTGTATTTGTGTTGGATCAGGGTGTAATTGTGTATTTGTGTTGGATCAGGGTGTAATTGTATGTAATTGTGTATTTGTGTTGGATCAGGGTGTAATTGTATGTAATTGTGTATTTGTGTTGGATCAGGGTGTAATTGTGTGTAATTGTATGTAATTGTGTATTTGTGTTGGATCAGGGTGTAATTGTGTGTAATTGTATGTAATTGTGTATTTGTGTTGGATCAGGGTGTAATTGTGTATTTGTGTTGGATCAGGGTGTAATTGTATGTAATTGTGTATTTGTGTTGGATCAGGGTGTAATTGTATGTAATTGTGTATTTGTGTTGGATCAGGGTGTAATTGTATGTAATTGTGTATTTGTGTTGGATCAGGGTGTAATTGTATGTAATTGTGTATTTGTGTTGGATCAGGGTGTAATTGTATGTAATTGTGTATTTGTGTTGGATCAGGGTGTAATTGTGTGTAATTGTATGTAATTGTGTATTTGTGTTGGATCAGGGTGTAATTGTATGTAATTGTGTATTTGTGTTGGATCAGGGTGTAATTGTATGTAATTGTGTATTTGTGTTGGATCAGGGTGTAATTGTGTGTAATTGTATGTAATTGTGTATTTGTGTTGGATCAGGGTGTAATTGTGTGTAATTGTATGTAATTGTGTATTTGTGTTGGATCAGGGTGTAATTGTGTATTTGTGTTGGATCAGGGTGTAATTGTGTGTAATTGTATGTAATTGTGTATTTGTGTTGGATCAGGGTGTAATTGTGTGTAATTGTATGTAATTGTGTATTTGTGTTGGATCAGGGTGTAATTGTATGTAATTGTGTATTTGTGTTGGATCAGGGTGTAATTGTGTGTAATTGTATGTAATTGTGTATTTGTGTTGGATCAGGGTGTAATTGTGTGTAATTGTATGTAATTGTGTATTTGTGTTGGATCAGGGTGTAATTGTGTATTTGTGTTGGATCAGGGTGTAATTGTGTGTAATTGTATGTAATTGTGTATTTGTGTTGGATCAGGGTGTAATTGTGTATTTGTGTTGGATCAGGGTGTAATTGTATGTAATTGTGTATTTGTGTTGGATCAGGGTGTAATTGTGTGTAATTGTATGTAATTGTGTATTTGTGTTGGATCAGGGTGTAATTGTGTATTTGTGTTGGATCAGGGTGTAATTGTATGTAATTGTGTATTTGTGTTGGATCAGGGTGTAATTGTATGTAATTGTGTATTTGTGTTGGATCAGGGTGTAATTGTGTGTAATTGTATGTAATTGTGTATTTGTGTTGGATCAGGGTGTAATTGTGTGTAATTGTATGTAATTGTGTATTTGTGTTGGATCAGGGTGTAATTGTGTATTTGTGTTGGATCAGGGTGTAATTGTGTGTAATTGTATGTAATTGTGTATTTGTGTTGGATCAGGGTGTAATTGTGTATTTGTGTTGGATCAGGGTGTAATTGTGTATTTGTGTTGAATCAGGGTGTAATTGTGTATTTGTGTTGGATCAGGGTGACTGATGAGGACGTGGAGGAGGCCTGGGCTGATTATAAGATGCAGACGTCAGGCGTTTGGCCTCCAGCTGCACAAAAACAGAAGAAGAATCGAGGAGGAGAGAAGAGACTCTGCTGCTGCTGCAGGACACACACATCATCTGCTGAGAACACACATGAGAGAGAAGCTGAGGGAATTAACATGATCCAGACTGAAACACACACTCCAGCACAGTGTGAGGAAACCATGCAGACGCAGACAGAGACGCAGATGCAGACAGAGTGTGTTCTGGCTTTAGAGCCTTCTGATGGCGATCAGCACGCAGATCAACACGTTTCAGATCTCCGAGAGACAAGACGCCATCAGAATAACATGACAGAATAACCACACACACACACACACACAACAAATACAAACACATACACGCACAGACACACAACTAATAGACACACACAAACATCTTATACACACAACTTCATTTTGAATAGTGTAATGTGTGTAATGGGTACAGTGTGTGTACGGTGTGTGTGTAGTGCATTTAGTGTGTGTTTACAATAAAACAAAGATTTGGCCCAGTGTGTGTGTGTGTGTGTGTGTGTGTGAGAGTTAATAATCCTGATCTTCAGTTACACTCCATCTGTACTTCTACATCATTACATCACCATCAGCTCATACACACCATTTACACTCAAACGGTTTCTACAATAAAATTACAGTAAATGCAAAATTTACAAATTACAAAAAAGACAAACTCAAACTTCACATGTTCCATGTTTATCACTGAACCCTTTAGAACCTCAACACTGATGGAACTGTGATGGACATTCAGTGTTGAGGATGAGGTTCCCTTTTGAGTCTGGTTCCTCTCAAAGTTTCTTCCTCATAAAGTCTCAGGGAGTTTTTATAAACTCTTTATCTCTGTGAGCTGCTTTGGGAAAATGTTAGGCCACACCCCCTCACTGCGAGTCTGCTACTGAGGAAGAACATTTCAGTATCACTTATTAAAAGTGTAAATTTGAAGATAATCAGATAAGTGAATTTTACAATAAAGCGGTACAGAATCTTCATGCTTTTTTTATTTTCAGATTTTCCACAAATGCACATCATTGGTTATAGAGGTCAAGCCATGAGCACAAGTACATGGTCTGTTCGCCCATCACACTCCAAAAGCTGAGATCTGAGACTTATAGCTCAAACATCATTGGAGATCATTTTCTACAGCTTTTCAGTATGATAGAGAAACTACTCTCAACGTGAAAAATCTGAGACGGGGGAACATTTCACCCAAAAATATGACCTCCTAAGTTCTTTACGAAGTTTACAGAGTTTATAATGGAGACACTCTTTGGGGTAAAGGTTTCATTTTTATTATTTCTTATTTCTGTGTCCCATTACTAATATATATATAATGTATGCAAGAGAAGCATTTATAAAGAGACTGTGAGCACATGTGGTCTGCTACAGGGGTGAGTGTGAACCCACATTCAGAGACGCAGACCTGATGAAAATCCATGGTGATTTTATTGCTGAAAAAATACTGCAAAATGCGCAAAAATGTAAAAGAAATAAAACAATAAAAAAAAAAAAAATCCAACACACTGGTGCAAATAGTGCAAAAGATTCATCTGCAATAAGAAAATACAGGAAACCAAATCTGCAAAAATGCACATGCGCCAGAGACTTTTAGGAGACAAAGCTAACAAAAAGCACACAAAAAAGCACTAGGAAGACAAACAAACTTGGGTGTGGGGAAAACTGAATCTGATGCCGAGATTAACAATATTAATTCTACTATTTATAGACTGCATTAACAAACTCCACCTGGAAGCAATAAACACAACCTGGTGGGAACTAAAAACACATGGGGGGGTCATTACCCAGAACATCCCACAGATCCTGACAGAGATGTCATATGATATTAAACATGTATTCTGATCAATGAGGAAATCCTCAAAGCCCAGTGGGTTCTTCATCAAGATATCAATTCAATCTTCTTTTTCTTTCGGCTGCTCCCATTAGGGGGCGCCACAGCAGATCATCCATCTCCACAACCCCCTGTCCTCTACATCTGCCTCTTTCACACCAACTACCTGCATGTCTTTCCTCACCACATCCATAAACCTCCTCCTTGGTCTTCCTCTTTTCCTCCTTCCTGGTGTCTCCATCCTCAGCATTCTCCTACTGATATACCCCATGTCCCTCAAGTCAAGAAGTCAAGAAGCTTTTATTGTCATTTCAACCATATATAGCTGATGCAGTACACAGTGAAATGAAACAACGTTCCTCCTGAACCCAGGTGCTACATAGAACAACATAAAACAAACAGTACAGAACAGAAAAACACAGGGCCGAGAACTAAGATCCTCGCCACATAAAGTGCATGTGTGCAGCTGGTGCAAACAGTGCAAAAGACAACACAAGACAGTGCAAGACAACACAGGACAGTGCAGGACAATACACAATATATAAAAATAAAAATAAAAATAAGTGTTCAGTGTAAACAGAATTTGTGCAATTCAGCAGCAGCAGCAATCAAAAATAAAGTGAACAGTGACCAAAGGATTTGGACAGAATAGTGTGCAAAATAACAAGTCCCGGAATCAGCAACAGACGGCATGTAAACATTTTGCGATCGTGAAAAATGTGATTAGTATTGAAAACCTGGGTGAACGAAGTGTATGATGGGTGTTGAGTCCGGTTTGTGCAGATCAGTCACACAGTTGTGTGTAAGTGTGTGTGTGTGTGTGTGTGTGTGTGAGAGAGAGTTCAGTTCAGTTCTTTGTTGAGGAGCCTGATGGCTTGCGGGAAAAAACTGTTGCACAGTCTTGTTGTGGCGGCCCGAATGCTTCGGAACCGTTTCCCTGATGGTAGGAGAGTGAAAAGTGTGTGTGACGGGTGTGTGTGATCGTCCACAATGCTGTGTGCTTTGCGGATGCAGCGTGTAGTGTAGATGTCCATGATAGAGGGGTGAGAGATTCCGATGATCTTCTCAGCTGTCCTCACTATCCTCTGTAGGGTCTTGCGATCCGAGACGGTGCAGTTCCCAAACCAGGCAGTGATGCAGCTGCTCAGGATGCTCTCAATGGTCCCTCTGTAGAACATGGACAGGATGGGGGAAGGGAGATGAGCTTTCCTCAGCCTTCTCAGGAAGTAGAGACGCTGCTGTGCTTTCTTGATGATGGAGCTGGTGTTAAGTGACCAGGTGAGCTTGTCCGCCAGATGAACACCAAGGAATTTGGTGCTCTTGACGATCTCCACTGAGGATCCAGAGATGATCAGTGGAGAATGGTCACTCTGTGTTCTCCTGAAGTCAACAACCATCTCTTTGGTTTTGTCCACGTTCAGAGACAGGTTGTTGGCTAAACACCAGGCTGTTAACCGTTGCACCTCCTCTCTGTATGCTGACTCGTCGTTCTTGCTGATTAGACCCACCACGGTCGTGTCATCGGCAAACTTGATGATGTGATTCGAGCTGTGCATTGGTGCACAGTCGTGAGTCAGCAGAGTGAACAGCAGTGGACTGAGCACACAGCCCTGGGGGGCCCCAGTGCTCAGTGTGGTGGTGCTGGAGATGCTGTTTCCGATCCGGACTGACTGAGGTCTTCCAGTCAGGAAGTCCAGGATCCAGTTGCAGAGGGAGGTGTTCAGGCCCAGTAGGCTCAGCTTCTCGATCAGGTGCTGAGGAATGATTGTGTTGAATGCTGAACTGAAGTCTATGAACAGCATCCTTACATAAGAGTCCTTGTTATCCAGATGGGTGAGGGCCAGATGAAGGGTTGTGGAAATAGCATCGTCCGTGGAGCGGTTTGGACGATATGCGAACTGCATGGGGTCCAGTGCGGGTGGAAGCTGGGTCTTTATGTGCCTCATGACGAGCCTCTCGAAGCACTTCATCATGATGGGTGTGAGTGCAACGGGACGATAGTCATTGAGGCAGGAGACAGAAGACTTTTTCGGCACAGGAATGATGGTCGTCGTCTTGAGGCACATAGGAACAGTGGCGCTGCTCAGGGAGATGTTGAAGATGTCAGTGAGGACATCTGCTAGCTGTTGTGCACATTCCCTGAGCACTCTGCCAGGAATGTTGTCTGGTCCAGCAGACTTCCGTGGGTTAACTCTGCATAGAGTTTTCCTCACTTTAGCTGTGGTTAGACAGAGCACCTGGTCACTGGGAGGAGGGATAGTCTTCCTCGCCACCATGTTGTTCTGCACCTCGAACAGGGCGTAGAAGTCGTTCAGCGCATCTGGGAGGGAGGCGTCACGGTCACAAGCAGGTGATGTGGTCTTGTAATTCGTGATTGCTTGGATGCCCTGCCACATGCGCCGGGTGTCTCCACTGTCCTGGAAGTGACCGTGGATTCTCTTGGCGTGTGCGCGCTTCGCCTCTCTGATGGCACGGGACAGTTTGGCCCTTGCTGTTTTCAAGGCCGCCCTGTCCCCTGCTCTGAAGGCAGAGTCTCTTGTTTTTAGCAGCGCACGCACCTTGGCGGTCATCCACGGCTTCTGGTTGGAGCGTGTAGTGACTGTCTTGGAGATAGTCACGTCATCAATGCACTTGCCGATGTAGCTGGTCACTGTTGACGTGTATTCCTCCAAGTTGATGAAATCGCCGTTGGTTGCAGCTTCCCTGAACATGTCCCAGTCAGTGCATTCAAAACAGTCTTGGAGGGCAGACATGGATCCTGCTGGCAAGGTTCTCACTTGCTTCCGAACTGGTCTTGAACGCCTGCTGAGTGGTCTGTATGCTGGGATCAACATAACAGAGATGTGGTCTGAGTACCTGAGGTGGGGGCGGGGCTTCGCCCGGTATGCGCCCCGGACGTTTGTGTAAACAACATCCAGCGTGTTTTCTCCTCTGGTTGCAAAGTCCACATTCTGATAAAATTTAGGGAGCACAGTCCTGAGATTTGCGTGATTAAAATCTCCGGCGACTATAAACAACCCGTCAGGGTGTGAGTTTTGAAGTCCGCTAATGGTCCCGTAGAGCACACTGAGCGCTTCTTTAGCATTAGCGCTAGGTGGTATGTACACTCTGAGCACAATAGCGGTGGTGAATTCCCGGGGTAAATAAAAAGGTCTACATCTCACAACAATAAACTCCAGCAGCGATGAGCAGTAGGTAGAAACAAGCACAGAGTTCTTACACCATTCCGTGTTGATGTAAACACACAGACCGCCGCCGCGAGTCTTACCGCACAGAGCTGCATTTCTGTCGGAACGAAACGCGGCTAGCCCGTCCAGCTGGATGGCGGCGTCCGGAACTCTGTCGCTCAGCCGAGTAGCTTGTTGGAGTCTGATGTAGTCTAGTTTATTGTCCAGGGAGCAGACATTTGCCAGCAGTAGTGATGGTAGAGCGGGCCGGCTAGGGTTAGCTTTAAGCCTAGCATTAGCACCCGCTCGCTTTCCGCGCTTCTGTTTTCTCCCGCAGCGCTTCCGATTCCCCCTCCTCCGCCCGTCCGCCACAGGCGATGCCGAGGACTGGAGGCCTGGTTCTCGGAGCACGCCGAGGTCGCGTAGCTTCTGCCGCAGGTCATCATTAATGGTGTTGTTTGGGTTGTTGCATTTCATTGTTGCAGTTCATTCAGGGTTTTTCGGTTGTACACAGGGACACCGGTTGCTCTGATGTCCACGACACTGATGTATTGTAGTAAGGCGGGCTACAAAGTGAGAGTAGCACCATTTTGGGTCCCTCCTTTGCACATGTCCAAACCATCTCAATCTCACCTCCCTCACCTTGTCTCCAAAACGTCCTACATACCCTGTCCCTCTAATAAACTCATTTAGCCAGCCAGCTTTATCCCGGCTACAAATAGTTCAAAATGCAGCTGCTAGACTTTTAACCAGGACAAAAAAACGGGTGCACATTACACCAGTTTTACGTTCTCTGCACTGGTTGCCCGTGCGTTCTCGAGTGAATTTCAAAATTATTTTTTTGGTGTTTAAATCATTAAACGGTCTGGCCCATCCGTATCTCTCGGAATTGCTTACTGAGTATCGTCCGTTTCTGTCTCTCCGGTCATCTAACCAGAGACTGCTACGTATCCCAAAGTCAAAGCAGAGGTGCAGAGGAGACCGGGCTTTTTTAGTAGCCGCCCCCAGATTATGGAATGCTTTACCTCTGTGTATTCGCTCTGTATCATCCTTATCTGTTTTTAAAACTTTGCTAAAAACGCTTTTTTTTTAATTAGCATATACTTAGTGAGGAAGTTGTATTGAAATGTTTGTTTTATTATGATGTTTTTATTGCTTATTTGTTCTGTGCAATTGTCTATTATAATATGTGCAGCACATTGGACAACCTCGGGTTGGGATATATGGTGCTATATAAATAAATTTGACATTGACATTTCTAATCCTGTCCATCCTCATCACTCCCAACGAAAACCTCAACATCTTCAGCTCTGCTACCTCCAGCTCCACCTCCTGTCTTTTACTCAATGCCACTGTCTCTAATCCATACAACATCTCAGGTCTCACCACAGTCCTATAAACTTTCCCTTTCACTCTGCACATCTTCCTTATGCTTAAAGATCAGTACCAGTACACTCCTTCTCCATTCCTCAGGTATCTTCTCACCTTCCAAAATCTTGTTAAACATTCTGGTTAAAAACTCCACTGCATCTCTCCTAAACATCTCCACGCTTCTACCGGTATGTCATCTGGTCCAACCGACTTTCCATCTTCATCCTCTTAATCCTCGCTGCTCTCACTTCCTCCTTACTAATACTATCCACTTCCTGCTTCACATCTCCACATCATCCAACCTTCTCTCTCTCTCATTTTCCTCATTCATCAGCTGCTCAAAATCCTTCCTCCACCTTCTCAGCACACTCTCGTCACTAGTCAACACATTTCTATCTCCATCCTTTATTGCTCTAACTTGCAGCACATCCTTCCCAGCTCGGTTCCTCTGCCTGGCCAATTGGTACAAATCCTTTTCTCCTTCCTCAGTGTCCAACTTCTCCTACAGCTCCTCATATACCTTTTCCTTGGCTTTAGCCTCATCACTCTGTTGATCCTAATTCTGTTTCTCCAACCTCTTTCTTCTTCTGCTCTCCTGCACTTCCTCATTCCACCACCACGTCTCTTTGTCTTGCTTTCTATTTCCAGATGTTACACCAAGTACCTTTCTAACTGTCTCCATCATCACTTCTGCAGTAGTTCCACAATCATCCAGCACCTCCTCACCACCACCGAGCTCCTGTCTGACCTCTTCCCTGAACCTCACACTACAGTCTTCCTCCTTCAGTTTTCACCATCTTATTCATCTTTGTCTTCACTCTCCTCCTCTTCTTCTTCTTCACCTCCAAAACCATCCTACAGACCACCATCTGATGCTGTCTAGCTACACTGTCCCCCGCCAACACCTTACAGTCTCCAATCTCCTTCAGGTTACATCTCCTACATAGAACATAGTCCACCTGTGTGCACCTTCCTCCACTCTTATACGTCACCCTGTGATCCTCCTTCTTCTTAAAATACGTGTTCACCACTGCCATTTCCATCCTTTTAGCAAAATCTACCACCATCTGCCCTTCCACATTCCTTTCCTTAAGGCCAAAATCTTTCCTTCTCCTTCATCTCACAGCCAACTTGTGGAGCATAAACACTGATGACATTTATCATCATCCCTTCCAGCTTCACGATCATCACCCTATCAGAAACTCTCTTCACCTCCACTACACTCGTACTGTACTCTTCCTTCAGAATCCCCCTACACCATTTCTCTTTCCATCCACACCATGATAGAACAGTTTAAACACCTCCAATGTTCCTGCTCTTACTTCCTTTCCACTTGGTCTCCTGGACACACAACATACCTACCTTTCTAACCTCCACTATCCTCCACTTCTCCTTTCCCTGCTGTCTCTGTAGACGTCTTCCTCCTCTTCTTCTCCAGTAGCACAATTTCCCCCGGTACCCTGTTGTTAATGATACCTGTGGTGGTTGTTGGTAACCCGGGCCTCGACCGATCCGGTATGAAAATCTGATTTGTGATCCGCATATTTGATTTGGCGCATGTTTTACGCTGGATGTCCTTCATAAAGCAACCCTCCACATTTATCCGGGCCTGAGACCGACACTGAGAGTCACCTGGCTTGTGCAGCACTAATGGCTGGGTTAAAGTGGAATGAAAAAACGGATTAAATCCACACAAATGTATTTGTGCAATTTGCTACAGATGTGGTCTATGAGCTCTGACCATCCAATCAAAGCAATTAAACAACTCGATATCTGATTGGTCAAAGAAATATCTTGAAGCAGCATGTGCTGTACCCCACAGGAATGGGGACAGACACACACACAGACACACACACAAAATAGAATAGAGTAGTGAATAGGAGCAACTCTAAAAAGCTGGAAGATCAGATTTCAGCCAGTAAACCTGCTTCAGTGCGAAAAGTCCTGAGGGACATCACAAGCTCCAAGACACCATTCTCCAGCTCTGTAGGGAATCAACCACTGGTAGCGTCAGGTCTTCAGTTAGCAAAAAATAAGGAAACACCTGGACCAGATGGTGTTTCATAGCCTGTCTAAGAACCTGTTTAGACCAGCTGGCGTCCATCTTTTCAAAAATCTCTGGAATTGTGTGAAATGCCTGCATTCCACCATCATCTCCATCCCAAAAAAATAAAAAAAAATCACTGGTCTTAATGACTACAGACCCATTGCCATAACATCTGTGGTCATAAAGTCACTTGAGAAACTGATGTTGGTTTATCTGAAGGACATCACTGGACCCTTGCTGGACCCCCTGCAGTTTGCTTACCAAGTAAACAGGTCTGTGGACAATGCAGTGAACATGGGACTACACTTCATCCTGCAACATCTGGACAAACCAGGGACTTATGTAAGGATCCTGTTCAGAAACTTTAGTTCAGCCTTCAACACCATCATCCCAACACTTCTCCAGACCTCTGTTTGACCTCTGCCAGTGGATCAGCAGCTTTCTGACAGATAGGCAACAGCTAATAAAACTAAGGAAATTCATGTTAAACAGCTGTACTATCAGCACTGGTGCCCCCCAGGGATCCGTTCTTCCCCCACTGTTCTTCTCCCTGTACACCAATGACTGCATCTCTACAGACCCTCTGTCAAGCTCCTGAAGTTTGCAGACAACAATAGTCATCGGCCTTATTGATGATGGTGACAAGTCCGCATACAGGAGCGAGGTTTAATTCAATTCAATTCAATTATTTTTATTTGTATTGCGCTTTTAACAATGAACATTGTCTCAAAGCAGCTTTACACAGATAATGTGGTGATTAAACGTAAATATGTACTTTGTAAGTAAGTTTGTCCCTGATGAGCAACTGTGGCAAGGAAAAACTCCCCGAGATGGCATAAGGAAGAAACCTTGAGAGGAACCAGACTCATGAGGGAACCCATCCTCATCTGGGTTGCACCAAATGTCCATTTGAAGCAGATATACAATGTTGCGGGGTACAGTGATGATCAGAAGCGAACTGTAGTCCAGCATACAAATATCCCAGTTCACCAAACACTCTATATCCATGATCCCTCCAGGTCTGAGCCTTTACCAAAGAAAAAAAAATCTACTGATCAAAGGCTTGACTGAATAAATAGGTTTTTAACCTCGACTTGAACACTGAGACTGTGTGAGTCCCGAACACTGATTGGAAGGTTGTTCCATAACTGTGGGGTTTATAAGAGAAACATCTGCCCCCTGCTGGAGTCTTCATTATTTGAGGTACCAACAAATAGCCTGCACCTTTTGATCTAAGTAGGCGTGGAGGATCATCCTGGTACAGAAGTTCCCTCAGATACTGTGGCGTGAGAGCGTTAAGTGCTTTATACGTCAGTAGTAGTATTTTATAATCAGTGTGAGATGTAATTGGGAGCAGTGTAGATGATTAAAACAGGGCTGATGTGCTCATATTTTCAAGATCTAGTGAGGACTCTTGCTGCTGCATTCTGAACTAACTGAAGCTTATTTCTGCACTTACTCCAACACCCAGACAGTAAAGCGTTACAGTAGTCTAATCTAGATGTTACAAAAGCATCAACTAGTTTTTCTGCATCCTGTAACGACATCATATTTCTAATTTTAGCAATATTTCTAAGGTGAAAGAAGGAGATCCTGGTGATATGATTCACGTGAGACTCAAAGGAAAGACTCGGGTCAATAATCACACCAAGGTCTTTGACAGCCGTACATGCTGAAACAGAAACACCATCCAGAGATGCTCCGTAATCGGAAAGTTGACTTCTAGCTGCATGCGGTCCTAGTAAAAGTGCTTCTGTCTTATCTGAGTTGAGCAGAAGGAAGTTATCAAGCATCCACTGTCTAATGTCCTTTACACACTTCTCAACATTGTTAATCTGATTTCTCTCATCTGGCTTTGCTGAAATATACAGCTGTGTATCATCAGCATAGCAATGGAAGCGAATCCCATGTTTATGAATAATTTCATCAAGAGGCAGCATATACAAAGAGAAAAGCAGAGGACCTAAGACAGATCCTTGTGGAACACCAAACTTTACCTCAGAGAGTGTGGAGAACTCACCATTTACATCAACAAACTGATAGCAATCAGTCAGATAAGACCTGAGCCAAGAGAGAGCTGTTCCCTTTATTCCAACAACGTTCTCCAGTCCAGCAAGCAGGAGATGATGATCAATGGTGTGAAAAGCTGCACTAAGGTCGAGCAAAATGAACAATGGAAGCTAATTCCATGCCTTCTAATAATATTTCCTAACGAAAGCATGTATATTGTGAAGAGCAGAGGTCCTAGAACTGAACCTTGCAGCACGCCATAATTTACTTGCATTAGCCTGGATAGCTCTCCATTTAAATCTAAGAAATGGTAACGATCGCACAGGTAGGATTTAAACCAGCTTAATGCGTGTCCCTGAATGCCGATGTAATTCTTTAGGCGATCGAGGAGAAGATCATGATCTATAGTGTCGAATGCAGCACTAAGATCTAGTAAAACTAACAGCGAGATGAAGCCTTTGTCTGAGGCTAAAAACAGGTCATTAGTGATTTTAACTAGAGCAGTTTCTGTGCTATGATGGAGCCTGAAACCTGACTGAAACTCTTCAAAGATATTGTTCTCTTGTAAGTAGGAACAGAACTGGGCAGCGACAATCTTTTCTTAAATCTTAGACATAAATGGGAGATTTGAAATTGGTCTGTAATTCGATAGCGTGTTTGGATCCAGATTAGGTTTTTTAATGAGGGGCTTAATAACTGCTAACTTGAGGGATTTAGGGACGTGACCTAACGATAGTGAGGAGTTAATAATATTGAGAAGAGGCTCACCAGCTGTATATAACACTTCCTTCAGTAGATTTGTTGGAATTGGATCTAACTGACATGTTGTTGATTTAGCTTTCATAATAGCATCATACAGCTCTTCCTGTCCTATACATGTAAAACAGTGGAGTTGTAGAGTTTAAGGTGAGACTGTCTCAGGAGATGGTCTCAGAGGTTGAACTGCCACAATTGTGTTTCTAATGTTATCTATTTTTTCAGTGAAGAAATTCATAAAGTCTTCACTACTAAACTGTGATGGAACACATTTTTCAGATCCCTGATTTGTTGTTAATTTAGCGACTGTACTGAAAAGGAACCTGGGATTGTTTTTGTTGTTTTCTATGAGTTTGCTCAGGTGTTTAGCTCTAGCAGCTTTTAGCGCCTGTCTGTAGCTAAGCATACTGTCTTTATACGCAATTCTAAATACCTCCAATTTAGTTTTCCTCCATTTTCTCTCCAGATTACGTGTTGTAATCTGGAGAGAAATCACCGTAATCACCGGATGGGGGCAACAGTGTCTAAAGTGCTAGTGAGGATAAGGTCTATGTTGTTCGCCATCTCATCAAGATGATCAGCAGTTATGGGTTTAATGTGAAACTGAGATAAATCAGGCAGGTTATTTATGAATCTGTCCTTAGTGGTTGGAATTATAGTCCTACCAAGTCGATACCGTGGTGAAACACGGTTAATCTGCTCTACCGGTAGTGTGTACAGTAGGAGATAATGGTCTGTGATGTCATCACTCTGGGGTAAAATATCTATATCAGTGACGTCTGCTCCGTAGGATATTATTAAGTCTAGTGTGTGGTTAAAACGGTGGGTTGGTCTGGTGACGTTTTGTTTAACTCCAAAAGAGTTTAGTAAATCGACAAATGATAATCCTAGGGCATCGTTTTCATCATCTACATGAATATTAAAATCTCCTACAAGCAGCACTTTATCAAAACTGATCAAGAGGTCTGAGAGAAAACAAGCAAACTCATGAAGAAAATCAGCGTAGGGTCCTGGGGGTCTGTACACGGTGACCAGAGCGAGTTTTCTATGCATCTCTGAAAGTACAATTTTAAGAACGAGCACTTCAAATGATTTAAAGCTGAATCCCAATCTCTGACTAACATTAAGAGAAGCACTATAAATGGTTCCTACACCCCCCCCCCCCCCACGACCAGTCTGACGGGGCTCATGCTTATAAACATATCCTGACGGTGTCGACTCGTTTAGACCCATATAATCACCTGGTTTAATCCAGGTCTCAGTGAGACAGAGTGCATCGAGATTATTCTCTGTGATCATCTCATTTACAATCAGTGCTTTGGGTGCAAGTGATCTAATGTTTAAAAGACCGAACTTTAGAACTTTGTTGTGTTTGTTTATCTGGCATTTTTCAGTTTTAACTGCAATAAGATTATTTCTGGATCTTGTGTATTTAATTCTTGGTTTTACTACCCGAGGAATAGATACGGTTTCTATAAACTGGGCTGTGTGTGAACTTGTAACTATTTGGTCTGTAGTATTCGTGTTCCCATAGTTGACGATTTCCCGATGTCTTACCAGTCAGATGGTGTGAAGGATCCTGAAGTCCCTCTTTAAGATCTCCATTTGCCTCAGCCTGGTGTCGTTCGCTCCAGCATGGAGAACAACCGTTCCGAAGTTCTCGTTCGAGAACACGAGCACCGGGAAAACAGCGAGTGTGCACCTTACCTTTAGCTCCGGTAGCGCGGTCATGCCGGACAACGGAATCTCGGTCGAGATCTCGAAGGCCAGTAGTGGTGGCGGGGGAGACGTCCTCGACCGGGACTTGGCTTGTCTCTTCCGCTGCTGCCGCATCCAGGGTCCGTGTTGCACCAGTGCCGGAGTTGTAGGTGCGCTGGGCCTGGGCAGAGAAACACGCAGAATTGAGGTGCTGGGAGTGTTGGGTTCAACCCGGTTCAAGCACAAGTCAGGAAGACAAAAAACAATTTAGGATGATTAAAAGAGAAAAAACTAACAAACAAACAAAAAAATACAAACACGGAACTCACGGCAAAACAAGTCAAGCACAGGAAGCTACGTCACCGGAAGTGATGAGGGTAGTATTACCAGCCGTCTGGCCGAGGCCGCAGAGCACCGATCACCAGCCGTCTGGCCGAGGCCGCAGAGCACCGATCACCAGCCGTCTGGCCGAGGCCGCAGAGCACCGATCACCAGCCGTCTGGCCGAGGCCGCAGAGCACCGATCACCAGCCGTCTGGCCGAGGCCGCAGAGCACCGATCACCAGCCGTCTGGCCGAGGCCGCAGAGCACCGATCACCAGCCGTCTGGCCGAGGCCACAGAGGGCAATAACTTTTACTATTTTTATTTATTTAGTTCTTTTATTTTCATTTTACTTAAAAAAAAATGTGCAACTGGACGCTGCTGTTACTAAAACAAATTCCTTAAAGTGCAAAACAATTTGACTTTAAAAGAGATAAAGATTTTCTGCAGAGATTCAACTGGGTCGGTGCTGGTTCTGAGTGAGAGGAACCAGACATATTTACTCTGCTGGAGCTCTGCTCACAGATAGACCTCTTTTGGAGAAATAGTTGAGATGTGGTAAATAAAATAAAGACCAGCTTGAGTTTTGACTTCTTATTTTTTCTTTCATCTTTTTTATTTTATGTTTGGAGTGAACCAGATCTGTTTCTGCATGTGCTGGTTCCTGTCTCAGCACTGGATCCAGAAGATACAGAATGTTCCTGTGAAAAGAGCGAGTGAAAGCCTATTTATACATGTTTACATTTACATTTGTGGCATTTAGCAGATGCCCTTATCCAGAGCGACGTACAAAAGTGCTTACACACACCCACACACACACACACACACACACACACTCTTCACAGTATTCACCTAATTAATGTAATTACAGGCTGGTCTTCTCTCTCCAGCTCATAAATGATCTCCTCAGCCTGCTTTTCTTTTTTCATAGCTGCAGTCCAGAAGCCCTAAAAGTGCAACAATCAAGAACTTTTTTTACTTCCGAA
>NC_139581.1:282500-305000 GCF_946808225.1 Silurus aristotelis
TCAACAACAGAGGCAATTCTACACACATTCAGATACTTTTACACTTACACACACACACACACAAAATACAGGTCTGCCACATGCCCTGAGCCCTTCAGGTCCCCTAATAAAAATCTATTCTTGATGATTATAAATATGAAAGTAAGATCAGTGTAAACCCTGTGCAGACCTCAAACACTATTCACATAGCTGGTGTACTTTCAGGAGAAGAAATTCGTCTGACCTTTAGAAGTTCCTCGTAGTGCAACAGAGTTTTCTTCAGCTCATCATACTCAGACTGGATAATGAAGTGAGCCTTTTGCTCCCTCTCCAGCTCCTGAAACCCAGCAGAACAGATTCAACTCTAGTGATGAATGTTCACATGATGATGAATGTTCACATGATAAGTGTTGTAACACTTACCAGCTTCAGCTCATCACAATCACTGTTAGAATCAGCCAACAGGTTCCCAACCTCCTCCAGTGTGTTTCTCAGCCTCTTCACCTCCTCAGATTCAGCCAAGGAGATCTGAAAATCCAACAACTCAGTCTAATGGTCTGTACACACTTCTACACACACACACACACACACACACACACACACACACACACATATACATACACATACATACACACACACAGACACACACAGACACACGCATACAGTGGTGTAAAAGTGTTTCCTGATTTCTTAGTTTTGTGCATGTTTGTCACACTTTAATGTTTCTGATCATTAAACTAATTTAAATATTAGTTAAAGAGAACACAAGTGAACACAACCTGAAGTTATTTAAATAAAGGTTTTTATTATTGAGGGAAAACTAAATCCAAAACTACATGGCTCTGTGTGAAAAAGTGTTAAAACTGTGGTTTATCACACCTGAGTTGAATTTCTCTCGCCACACCCAGGCCTGATTACTGCCACACCTGTTTACAATCAAGAAATCTCTTAAATAGGACCTGCCAGACAAAGTGAAGTAGACCAAAAGATCCTTAAAATCCAGACATCTTGCAGAGGTCCAAAGAAATTCAGAAACAAATGAGAAAGAATGTAATTGAGATCCATCAGTCTGGAAAAGATTCTAAAGCTTTGGGACTCCAGAGAACCACAGTGAGAGCCATTATTCACAAATCACAAAAAGATGAAACAGTGGAGAATCTTCAGAGGAGTGGCCGGCCGACCAAAATTACCCCAAGAGCATAGTGACGACTCACCCAAGAGGTCACAAAAGACCCCACAACAACATCCAAAGATCTGCAGGCCTCACTTGCCTCAGTTAAGGTCAGAGTTCATGACTTGGCAAAAATGGTCTGCATGGCAGAGTTCCAAGACAAATAAAGAAACTGCTGAGCAAAAAGAACATAAAGGCTCGTCTCAGTTTTGCCAGAAAACATCTTGATGATCCCTAAGACTTTTGGGAAAACACTCTGTGGACTGACGAGACAAAAGTGAACTTTTTGGAAGGTGTGGGTTCCATTACGTCTGGTGTAAAAGTAACAGCGCATTTCAGAAAAGGAACATCATCCCAATAGTAAAATATGGTGGTAGTGTGATGGTCTGGGGCTTCAGGACCTGGAAGACTTGCTGTGATAAATGTAACCATGAATTCTGCTGTTTACCAAAAAATCCTGAAGGAGAATGTCCACCCATCTGTTCGTGACCTCAAGCTGAAGCGAACTTGGGTTCTGATCCAAAACACACCAGCAAGTCCACCTATGAATGGCTGAAGAAAAGCTGACCTGAATCCTATTGAGATGTTGTGGCATGACCTTAAAAGGGGGGTTCATGCTGGAAAACCCTCCAATGTGGCTGAATCACAACAAATCTGCAGAGATGAGTGACCAAAATTCCTCCACAGCGCTGAAACAGACTCAGTGCAAGTTTTCACAAACGCTTGATTGCAGTTGTTGCTGCTGAGGGCGGCCCAACCAATTATTAGGGTTAGGGGGCAAACACTTTTTCACACAGAGCCATGTAGTTTTGGATTTAGTTTTCCCTCAACAATAAAAACCTTCATTTAAAAACTGCAGCTTGTTCACTTGTGTTCTCTTTTACTAATATTTAAATTACTTGAATGATCAGAAACATTGAAGTGTTAAAACATGCACAAAACTAAGAAATCAGGAACAGGGGCAAACACTTTTTTACACCACTGTATATACACACACACACACACACACACACACACACACACAGTTTAATGAAATAAATGTTACCTTCTGTAAATTGTTCAGATCATCGTAGTCGCTCTGGAGGATGCAGTAAGCCTCTCGCTCCTTCACCAAATCCTGGAACAGCCACAGAGCAGAAGTGGTTTAATAATGTATCTCCTTCAAACACACTTTTCATTTCAGTTCAACTGATCATGCAGAACATGAAGATGGAAAGTTCTCCAATAATCTCTAAAGCAGTGGTTCTCAAAGCAGGAAGCCCCCTTGTGTAGGGTGAATCCTTTTTTGCCCCCCAAAAGAAAACTCCTGACACAAAACATTCTCAAACTTACGATTTTACTTAAACATTTTAGATTGTAAAATTTTCTTTGCGGCCCCCGTAGCGCCACCTGGTGGCCCCCCCGAGGACTGCGACCCCTAGTTTGAGAACCACTGCTCTAAAGGAACTGCTGAATGGAAATGTTTCATGTACCTCTGTTAGATCATTATAATCCCTGTTGGTCTCAAACAGCAGTTTCACCGTGTCCTCCAGTGAGTCTTGTATCCTCAGCACCTCATTACTCAGGTCAACCTTTACACTCTCCAGATGAGCAATGATCTCCTCAGCAGCCTTCAGTTTCTCCACAGCTTCATCTACAGAGGCCTGAACATTCAACAACTGAGGATTATCAGCTTTAAGAAAATAGATTTAAATGTTTTGTGGGAAGCGACAAAACCTTCCCAAAATGTGAACCCACACACAGATGCACGAACGCACGTGCGCACACACACACACACACACACACACACACACACACACACATTTATATTAAGGGTGTAATGGTACACGTATTCATACACACATGCACCAAATGCAATCCCCTTTTTTTAAAACAGAGTTTTAATCCGAGTTCCCTCAGGAACGTAAGCGGTGGACCGCAAGTGTGTTTAGTGCACACATGAAAACGCTGAAGAATCCATAGCGCTAGCATTAGCTGCTAACCAGGAAGTGGATTGTTTCATGTTTCATGTTCAGCTTCAAGAATTTCACGTAAAGGAAGAAAATCCTGACAATTCCACATGTCGAGGGAGTGAGTGAATGAATGAAGGATGGAAGGAAGACATTTGTTAAATTCTGCTGAAATCAATAGAACAGTTAAGTAGATCAGATCTTTAGAAAATTAAACATAAAACACACAAACACACTTACATACACATCTGTATTACACAAATGGTCTAACAAATTTTAACTATTTATATATAAATTATTTATATAAATAATTCCAAGTATTTAATTTAATATTATAAAAATTATATTATAATTTATTAAAATTATATATTTTTTATATTATTTAACTAAAGCAGACATTTTATTTAAAATTGTTTTAAAACTTTCCAAATGTTGATTTTCACACATGTTATTAATAATAATAATAATAACACTAATAATAATAATAATAATAATAATAATAATAACACTAATAATAATAATAATATTAATAATAACACTAATAATAATAATAATAATAATAATAATAACACTAATAATAATAATAATATTAATAATAACACTAATAATAATAATAATAATAATAATAATAATAATAATAATAATAATAATAATGATATTGTTAATAATAATAATAATAATAATAATAATAATAATAATACACCCCTAATATTATATATGTATAAAAATATACAAAAGCTGACCTTCAGAAACTCCTCCTTATGCAGCACATTTGTCTTGAACTCATCGTACTCAACCTGAAGCATGCTGTGAGCCTCTCGCGCACTTTCGAAATCCTAAAATCCAGCCATGGAGAAGAAGAGGTTAAAACTCCAGTGATGGAAGAGACCCAGTGGAACTTTCTTTAGGTTACAAACTAAACCACCTGAAACTTCAGGACTTACCTCAGTCAGCTTCTTATAATCTCTGTTAGTCTCACACAGCAGGTTCCCCATCTCCTGCACTGATTCCCAAAGGGACTTCACCTCGATGCTCAGGTGGACCTTCTCACACTCCAGCTGAACAATCGTCTCCGCAGCCATCTGGTGTTTTTCCTCATCAACGGCCAGAAAGACCTAAAAATTAATGATTAATTTACACTCCCTAAACAACTTAACAAAGATGAGCAGGTCAAAGGTTCTTCAAAACCATGTGACACACACGTACACATCAAATTATTGTTCTTGAAAGTGCTTCTACATATTACTTATTTATTCACACCTGCTTTTTGAACATGTTTTTGGGAAAATAATGAAATCAAAAACACAAAAGATTTCGGTCTGTAATCATCTCCTCAGGTTCTTATGTTTAGATGTTAAAATTGGTGAAGACCAAACAATTGTTCTACACACAGACACACCCACACATACACACAAAAACCCCCGCCACACACACAGAAACCCACACATACACACCCATACACACACAAACCCCCGCCACACACACAGAAACCCACACAACAGCCACATACACAACCCTCCCCCCCAACAAAACCTACACACACCCAGACACACACACACAAAAACCCCTTCACATACAAAACCACACACACACCCACATACGCACCCACACACCCAACCCCCCCCCCCACACACACACACACACAAACACACACACACAACCCCCCACCCCTAACCCTAACCCATAACCACCCCCCCCCACACACACAGAGACACACACAACCCCCCCCCCACACATACACAACACCCACATACACACCCACAAACCCCCCCCACACACACATACACAACCCCCTCCCACACATACACAAACCCCCCCCCCACATACACACCCACAACCCCCCCCCCCACACACACACACACACACACACACACACACACACACCCCCCACACACACACACATACACAAAGCCCACACCCACACTTGCCACTGTTAATAATAAGAATAGTTTACCTGCTGTGACGCTTCTTTCTCCATGAAAGTCTCCTTCATCTCATTGATCATCTTTGTTCGTCTGCTGTAGAGGTCCTGCTCACCCTCAAACTCCTGAAACACAGCCATGGAGTAGACAAGGTTAAAACCCTAGTGAGGAACAGAGTCACATCTACAATGGATCACATCCATTTGCTCAGAACCTGTCAACATTTTATCCTGAAAGAGGCAACCAAACACCATGAAGATGAGAAGATCTCATATCATTTCTGAAGGAGCTGCTGAATGTAAGACTTTATTCTATTTACCTTCTTTATCTCATCACACTGTCTTTTAATCTCACACCGCAGGTTCTCCATCTCCTGCACGGTGTCTCGTAGTGTCTTCACCTCATTACTCAGACTGTTCTTCTCCTTCTCCAGCTGAGAAATGAACTCCTCAGCCTTCTTGAGTTTCTCCTCAGCTTCATCCAGAGAGACCTGAATGTTCAACAACTAATGGCTCTTCACTTTATGTACCTCTATACAAATTCAAATACTTCAAAATTCCTCACTCATGACAATGGTTTAGTAAGCAAAAAAAAAAACAAACACACACACACACACACACACACACACACACACACACACACACACACACACACACACACACACAGTCATGGTTTCATGAGAAGAAAATCTGACCTTCTGTAGCTCCTCATTACTAGTCATAGTCAACTGATCATAGTCGAACTGAAGGTTACTGTGAGCCTCTTTCTGATTCTCCAGCTCCTGAAACAGAGGTCACTTCCATCTAGCTCTAATAATCATGCAGGACATGAAGATGGAAAGTTCTTTGATGATTTCTAAAAAACTTCTGAATGGTTTTATCAGATACCTCCTGTAGCTTGTCCCAATCTCCATTAGTCCCACACAGCTGGTTTCTCATCTCCTGCCCAGTGTCTCGTAGTGTCTTCAGTGAATCAGTCAGGTTGAACTTCTTACTCTCCAGCTGAGCGATGGTCTCCTCAGCCTTCTTTACCTTCTCCTCAAACTGAGCATCAGAGATCTGATGGTTTAACAACGGAGGATTATTGGATTTATTCACTTCTACAGACATTCAGATATTTAACACTTAAGATAATAACTTATAATATTGTGGAGAAAAAATAAAGACCCCCAAACAGCAGAGTTGGACAAAGAACATAAAGCATGTAGTAAAAATAGAAATTCAGCAGGTAAAATTAGACTGCAGTAAAAGTACAAATGTTTTTGCCTTCAAATGAACTTCAGTATCCAAAGTAGTGATTTATTATAACTCTAATGTTCCTGTGATCATTTTTATTACAAGACTCCACTGAATCACCTCAGTTTCTGTGTAAAGACTCGAATGTGACTCTCAGCACACTGATCTATTAATAGAATGATATTAATGACTCAAACACTGATTGATTTCTATTACAATCATCATAAACACAAAACCTTCTTCAAAATAAAACGTGTAAACGAGGTCACGTGTGTTGTGGTGAGTTCGAGTCTGGAGTTTCTTCATCATTTATTCCTCTCTAAATGTTCTGCTTGATGTTGAACTGATGCTGAACTGTATGTTGGTAATCAGTAGATTCACAGAGCGCCGATCAGAACACGTGTAAAACAGAGCGTGCGCTCGATCCTGATTGGTGACTCGCTGCGTGTTTCACCAGTTACGTTTTTATCCTCATTAATTAAAAGGATCAATTTTACTAAATGTAGTCGAATAAAAAGTTCAATATTGACTTTAAAATGTAGTAAAATTCCAGCAAAGATCTCCACAAATGCAAACACTTCAGTAAAATACAGACACGTGGAAAAACTACTTAAGTACAGAAACATGTTACATTTACTTCATTACTGTCCAAAACAAATAAACACACACACACACACACACACACACACACACACACACACACACACACACACACACACACAGAGTCATAGTTTTATGAGAAGAACATCTGACCTTTTGTAGCTCCTCATTACACATCACAGGCTTCTTCAGCTCATTGTACTCGATCTGGAGTTTGCTGTGAGCCTCTTTTTGTTCCTCAAACTCCTAGAACAGCCACAGAGCAGCAGAGGTCACATGATGTTCACGCTCTTTATTAAAGATCAGGATTAGGATTATTGAAGATGGAAAGTTCTCTGATGATTTCTAAAGGAACTGCTAAATGGCTTTATCAGTTAACTCTTGTAGCTTGTCACAATCTCTATTAATCTCAAACAGCAGGTTCCCCTACTCCTGAACGGTGTCTTGTAGTGCCTTCACTTCACTACTGAGGATGGCCTTCTCCTTCTCCAGCTGCAAAATGATCTGTTCAGCTTCATCCAGAGAGACCTGACTGTTCAAACACTAATAGCTAATAATAGCTTATAAACTAATAACTAATAATAATAACCATGACGATGATGTCACCATTAGTGAAGACTTTACGTAATTCTGAATTTATGCAAATACTTGCATAAAAATAAACAAAAATCCTCACTCATGACAAAGGTTTAGTAAGCGAATTCACACACACACACACACACACACACACACACACACACACACACACACACACACACACACACACAGTGTCATGGTTTTGTGAGAAGAAAATCTGACCTTCTGTAGCTCCTCATTACTAGTCATAGCCATCTTCAGCTGATCATACTCGAACTGAAGGTTACTGTGAGCCTCTTTCTGATTCTCCAGCTCCTGAAACAGAGGTAACTTTCATCTAGCTCTAATAATCATGCAGGACATAAAGATGGAAAGTTCTATGAGGATTTTTTTTTTAACTTCTAAATGGTTTTATCAGTTACCTCCTGTAGCTTGTCCCAATCTCCATTAGATTTACACAGCTGGTTTTTCATCTCCTGAACAGTGTTTTGTAGTGTCTTCACCTCATCACTCAGGCTGGTCTTCTCCTTCTCCAGATTAGAAATGACCTCCTCAGACTTATTTTCTTTCTCCATAGCTTCAGGCTGGAAGGCCTAAAAGTCCAACAACTGTTTGGTGGATTTATTTACTTCTACACACATTTTAAACCATCTCCACATTCTTAACAATATCACATATTCACTTACTGTCCATATTATTAGGAACAACTGTACATCTGCACATTCATGCCAGTGCAATCAACCAATCATGTGGCAGCAGCACATCACTACTAATCACTCCTCATCACTTCACAGCACTACTCATCACTACTCATCACTACTAATCACTACTCATCACTACAAAGCATTACACATCACTACTAATCACTACTCATCACTACTACTATACATCAGTACTAATCAGTACTCATCACTACTCATCACTACTACTATACATCAGTACTAATCACTACTAATCCCTACTACTATACATCAGTACTAATCACTACTCATCACTACTACTATACATCAGTACTAATCACTACTAATCACTACTAATCACTACTACTATACATCACTACTAATCACTACTCATCACTACTCATCACTACTACTATACATCACTACTAATCACTACTTATTACTACTACTATACATCACTACTAATCACTACTCATTACTACTTATCACTACTACTATACATCAGTACTAATCACTACTCATCACTACTACTATACATCAGTACTAATCACTGCTAATCACTACTACTATACATCAGTACTAATCACTACTAATCATTACTAATCACCACTACTATACATCACTACTAATCATTACTAATCACTACTACTATACATCAGTACTAATCACTACTAATCACTACTCATCACTACTACTATACATCACTACTCATCACTACTCATCACTACTACTATACATCACTACTAATCACTACTCATCACTACTACTATACATCAGTACTAATCACTACTAATCACTACTCATCACTAAACAGCACTACGCATCACCACCCATTACCACTCATCACCTTCCAAAACCCCTAATTACCACCCATCACTATGCTTTCCACACATTAATTACTCATAATTACTCATCATTACTCACCACACATCACTATGCATCTTTAACCATCACCACACATCACTACGCATCACCACTCATCACCACACATCACTATGCATCACCAGACATTACTACTCATTACTATGCATCACCACTCATCACCACTCACCACTTGTCATCACCACGCAGCACCACTCATCACCTTTCAAAACCCCTCATCACCACACATCACCATGCATCACTACTCATCATTACTCATCACTACGCATCACCACTCATCACTATTACCACTCATCACCACTCATCACTACTCATCACACGGAACACTACACATTACTACTATTTACTACATATAACTAAACACCACCACTCATCATGATTCATCACCACACATCACTTCTTCTTCTTCTTTCGGCTTCTCCCATTAGGGGAGGCATCCTCTCACCTTCCAAAATCTTGTTAAAAACTCCACTGCATCTCACCTAAACATCTTCATGCTTCTACCGGTATGTCATCTTCTCTTGTGGAGCATAAACACTGATGAAATTTATCATCATCCCTTTAACTTCCAGCTTCATGTTCATCACACCATTAGAAACTCTCTTCACCTCCACTACACTCTTACTGTACTCTTCCTTCAGAATCACCCCTACACCATTTCTCTTTCCATCCACACCATGATAGAACAGTTTAAACCACACATCACTAAACATCACTACTGTATGAAACTCTCTTCTGCCCCATGATTTGGAAGTAATAGAAATCAGATGTGTATCTCACGTACATTGCTTTTCAATTCACAGTCCTTGTGTAGAACAACGAGCATCTCGCCCAACTCCTTCATAAAGTCCTCCATCTTATTTACACTGTCCTCCATTTTCTTCTTCACACTGTACGGAAGCTTCTTCTTCACAATGTCCTCCAGCCTCTTTACAATGTCCTCCAGCCTCTTCACAATGTCCTCCAGCCCCAGAAACCTCTCCATCTCCTTCTCCTTCATCCCAGAATCCTGAAAATACACATTTATCTCCGTTTTTACCGCAATAAATGAACCTCAACTCCAAACTTTTGTCTTCATCTTTCTGCTGGAACCCAAACTTCCAAACCCTTTTTTCCTCCAGATATTTTCTTCAATTTTAAATCTTCATGAGAATAAAATATTCCTCTCCTACTTCTGCAGTACGAGACTACCGGTGAAAACTCCAGGGTTCAAGGAGCACAACTAACTGACCATCACCTGGTTCTGATGAACCTCTGTGGGCTGGACCAGAGATGATTCTCCATCCGGGTCACAGACAGGGCCTGAATGCACAAAAATACACATCATCATCATCATCATCAATTATTTCTGCTATGAGCTCCACACACATGCAGGAGTTTGGGATCTGGATAAAGCTCTAGAGCAGAACAATCCCCTCTTGGCTGGAACACACACCTTCCTGCTATTCAGGATCTACGTGTGTAATGTGGGTGAAGGTTGAGATACACTGACCTTCATTCCACATTTAGAAACCTAAACTTCTGCATGGAGCTGCACAGGAAGAGAGAAGCACATTTATTGAGGAGACGCTTGTGCACGATTTGTTCATTTTGAACGAGTCTTTAAAGTGACTCAGCAGAACGAGTCGTTCTTTTGTCACGTGACTCCCAAACACGCTGCACAATGCAATAGAGCAGGTTTTTTTTTTTTTTTTTGGTCCAAATCTTGATATTATTGTTAAAAGAATTATGGGAGTCACGTGACAAAAGAACTGAAGGGGCGTGGCAGGGCGTGGTAGGGGCGGGGCTTACACACCAACTCACTTTCTATGGAAGATTAAAAAGCACGTGTTCAGGTGTCAATCATTTCAGATTGTGTTTATGATGTGCGGAGTTTAAACTCCCAGTCCCCTCCCACTGTCTCCTCTGTGTCCTCCAGGTTCTCCAGCTCTACTCTCCTCCAGATCTCATCATCCTGCTGCAGGACTGAATCTACTGCTTGCATGTGTCTGAGAGAAGAGAAGTGAACGTAGCACCTGCTGCTTCCAGCAGGACTGAGAGACAGATCTACCTGCACTTGTGTCCTCCTCCGTTCTTCTCTCCTCTCCATGTCCTCCTTTACTACACCAGTAAATCGCAGCGGTGGCGGCTGCAGCTCCGGTCACGAACAGCAGGGGGCGCAGTGGAACATCATCTCCAACGAGTTCTCTGAAAAAATTCATCTTCTCTCATGATCTCTGGAGGGTTCAGTAGAAACACCTCACACGGAGAGAAGCGATTTTCTAAACTTCCGGCTTTTTTTCACTACTTTTATAGGAGCCGTTTAATGACGTCATAGATGCGCTCGGTCACCAGGCAACGGATCGCAGAGTGACGTAATCAGGCGTTTTTTATATTACAGTGTTTATTAAATTTTTTTATGAATTTTTGAGATGATCAGGTGTCCACAAACTTCTGGCCTCATTGTGTTCCTTCTGCTGTGTGTATCTCTCTCTCTCTCACACACACACACACACACACACACACACACACACACACACACACACACACACACACACACACACACAGAGTATCAGAGAATTTGCTGTACAGAGGAGGAAGTGATAAAGTACAAATACTTCATTACTGTATTTAAGGAGATTTTTCTGGTATCAGTTTTTTACTTCACTCTTTATTTTTCAGACTTTTTACTTTCACTCATTACATTTTTACACAAATATCTGTACTTTTTACTTCTGACATTTTTGAAACAGACTCGTTACTTTAGTTTTATCCATTAATTTGGTAAAATGTCAATATTTTTATTTTCACTGCGCTGTTTTCAGTCCATCAACTGATTTCCTGTCATTGTGCGTCTTTTTTTACTCCACTGGTGTATAAAGTTCTGACCCTCACACACCACAGATGTGGACTAGTTTATGGAGATAAGATTCAGCAGGCAGAAAGAAACAAGAAGTAAAGATAATGTGGATGAGACAGAAACAGACACATTCCTGATCTTCATCATCATCATCATCATCATCATCATCTTCATCATCATCTTTTCTCTGCTCGTGTTCTGTATGTGGATCTTCAGCCTGGACACATTCATTCGGTAACAAAAAGTTTAATTAGTTTTGTATTAATATATATATATATATTTGGGCTGTCAAAATAAAAATAATTTTAAACGGCACTAGATTTTATTAACACGATATCAATTCAGCACATTTCTGTTTTACCATTTTATAAAAAATATAAATAAATGAACGAATTAATAAATATAAAAGAGGCGAAATTAAAACCTCCAGCTCAACATACTTATTTTTATATTATTTATTCCTATTATTTCATTATTTATTATTATTATTATTTATAATATCTTATATTTATTCACGACATCATTTCTTTACTTAGATATAAAATAAATAAACCACAGAAAAATATTTTTAATCAGTAAACATTTGTTTTATTTCTGCACCAAGTCTCAAATCAAACCCCAAATCCACCATGAGTCACACAATCAACCCTCTGGGTGGTGTTTTGTGGGTTTTTCCCTCATAATGGAGAAACAAACTTAAATTACTGTCTTTATTGATCGTACAGATAAAAACAATTCATCATTTAAATCTGTAAAATGTCTAATTTTATTTATATTCACGTTTAATAACAACAAAACACTTTGTTTCTGTAAAACAGTAAACCGACAGGGGGCGCTCTCTACCATGTTATCTCTCTTCACAAACACATCAATAAAACAACCTGAATCTCAGTGAATATTTACCTCACAGACACAATAAATATATGTGTAGAAAACTCGACATGTCTTTTACATAAACCTCTGATTCTGTAATCGCTATGATTTATACCATAAACCATAAAACCATTACAGACCAGAAATCAGTCTGATTATGAGAAAAGCTTCTGCACTGGAAGAGGTGCAGTTTCTCCGGTGTCACCTCATTAACTGTCCGGGTGGAAACATTACAAAGGTTCCGTTTGGTGTCCTGATGATCATTATTACTTTAAATCATTTACAAGAATATTTAGTCTTCATGCTCCATGTTGCTTAAAGTATTAAAAACAGGAAGTATTAATATATGGTAGATTTAGAACAGATAGAAATATGTAATTAAATATTTAATTTGATTGACAGCTCTAATATTAATATGATGTGAGGTCCAGTTAACAGCTAAAACAGGTAGAAGTAATAACTACTTTTTACTTGAGTACATGTCTGAGCCAAAACTTAAGTAAAAAGGTTTAATCAGTACTTCAACTTTCCCCCGAGTATTTTAAAACATGAGGATCTGTACTTCTACTTAAGTAAAGGATGTGTGGACTTTTGCCTCCTCTGTTGCTGTATAAGAAAGAGAAGTTTTGGGTCACAGAGTAATGAAGCAAAGCGGACTCTGGAGGAAACCTGAAATATCTGAATGTAGGAACACAAGTACAAATAACATCTTCACCCAGAGAAATAGATATACATAAATCAATCAATAATCAAGATGTTGTGTGTGTAATAATAAATGAAAAATTATTTATTTAATTATTATTTTATTCACCAGGCAGCTTCATCCATTCGAGTGAATGCAGTGAGATTTCTCCTGAACCCTGCTGTAGAAATACATCTATTAAAAGCAGTATAGAAACAAACTTTTCTGTTTCCACGCATAAGAAATTTCTACAGCACATTTCCCTCATCACCTCTGAACAGGATTCCACAGCTACACAAAGCTACTACACAAAGCTACTACACACTGCATTGGGGCTTTTACAGGCTTCCACCACAACACACTCAGCAGATCTGACATGACTGGACAGTGTGTGTGTGTGTGTGTGTGTGTTTGTGTTAGGTGAGCAGGTCCGTGTGGAGGCCGATTCTCTGTAGAACATCCTCTGGCATGCAGAAGACCGGATTCACTGCTTTAATCTGTTCATAACCCAGTAGAGAGAGACCAGCTATACCAAACAGAGTGTGGAACGGGTCTACCTGTACGTACGTACGTACACACACACACACACACACACACACACACACACACACAGAGACAAAACAAATGTAATAATTTATCATTGTCTTAATTCAGTTCTTCACTGCAGTTCATAAATGTATAATTTGTTGTACAGTGTGTAAAGTGTATATGGTGTGTATTGTATATTGTATATAGTGTGTTGTACAGTGTATATTGTCTGTTGTACAATGTGTATAGTGAGTTGTACAGTGTATATTGTGTATAGTGTACAGTGAGGAAAATAAGTATTTGAACACTCTGCTATTTTGCAAGTTCTCCCACTTAGAAATCATGGAGGGGTCTGAAATTGTCATCGTAGGTGCATGTCCACTGTGAGAGACATAATCTAAAAAAAAATCCAGAAATCACAATGTATGATTTTTAAACTATTTATTTGTATGATACAGCTGCAAATAAGTATTTGAACACCTGAGAAAGTCAATGTTAATATTTGGTACAGGAGCCTGTGTTTGCAATTACAGAGGTTAAACGTTTCCTGTAGTTTTTCACCAGGTTTGCACACACTGCAGGAGGGATTTTGGCCCACTCCTCCACACAGATCTTCTCTAGATCAGTCAGGTTTCTGGCCTGTCGCTGAGAAACACGGAGTTTGAGCTCCCTCCAAAGATTCTCTATTGGGTTTAGGTCCGGAGACTGGCTAGGCCACGCCAGAACCTTGATATGCTTCTTACAGAGCCACTCCTTGGTTATCCTGGCTGTGTGCTTCGGGTCACTGTCATGTTGGAAGACCCAGCCTCGACCCATCTTCAATGCTCTAACTGAGGGAAGGAGGTTGTTTCCCAAAATCTCGCAATACATGGCCCCGGTCATCCTCTCCTTAATACAGTGCAGTCGCCCTGTCCCATGTGCAGAAAAACACCCCAAAGCATGATGCTACCACCCCCATGCTTCACAGTAGGGATGGTGTTCTTAGGATGGTACTCATCATGCTTCTTCCTTTAAACACGTTTAGTGGAATTATGACCCAAAAGTTCTCTTTTGGTCTCATCTGACCACATGACTTTCTCCCATGACTCCTCTGGATCATCCAAATGGTCATTGACAAACTTAAGACGTGCCTGGACATGTGCTGGTTTAAGCAGGGGAACCTTCCGTGCCATGCATGATTTCAAACCATGACGTCTTAGTGTATTACCAACAGTAACCTTGGAAACGGTGGTCCCAGCTCTTTTCAGGTCATTGACCAGCTCCTCCCGTGTAGTTCTGGGCTGATTTCTCACCTTCCTTAGGATCATTGAGACCCCACGAGGTGAGATCTTGCATGGAGCCCCAGTCCTAATTTGTGCATCTAATTTAGGATAATAAATGTAGTGGAGGTGGACATTTTAAAGGCAGACTAACAGGTCTTTGAGGGTCAGAATTCTAGCTGATAGACAGGTGTTCAAATACTTATTTGCAGCTGTATCATACAAATAAATAGTTTAAAAATCATATATTGTGATTTCTGGATTTTTTTTTTTAGATGATGTCTCTCACAGTGGACATGCACCTACGATGACAATTTCAGACCCCTCCATGATTTCTAAGTGGGAGAACTTGCAAAATAGCAGGGTGTTCAAATACTTATTTTCCTCACTGTATATGCTGTGTATAGTGTGTTGTACTGTGTGTATAGTGTATATTGTGTGTATAGTGTATACAGTGTGTTGTACAGTGTGTATATTGTGTATAGTGTTTTGTACAATGTGTATAGTGTATATGGTGTGTATATTGTGTATAGTGTGTATATTGTGTATAGTGGGTTGTACAGTGTGTATAGTGTATAGTGTGTTGTACAGTGTGTATATTGTATATAGTGTGTTGTACAGTGTGTATGTTGTGTATAGTGTGTTGTAGAATGTGTATAGGGTATATAGTGTATACAGTGTGTATAGTGTATAGTGTGTTGTACAGTGTGTATATTGTATATAGTGTGTTGTACAGTGTGTATGTTGTGTATAGTGTGTTGTAGAATGTGTATAGGGTATATAGTGTATACAGTGTGTATAGTGTATATGTAGTGTATACAGTGTGTATATTGTGTATAGTGTGTTGTACAATGTGTATAGTGTATATGATGTGTATAGTGTATAGTGTGTTGTACAGTGTGTATAGTGTATATGGTGTATATTGTGTATAGTGTGTTGTACAATGTGTATAGTGTATATGGTGTGTATAGTGTGTTGTACAGTGTGTATAGTGTATATGGTGTGTAGTGTATACAGTGTGTATATTGTGTATAGTGTGTTGTACAATGTGTATAGTGTATATGGTGTGTATAGTGTATACAGTGTATATGGTGTGTAGTGTATACAGTGTTGTACAGTGTGTATATTGTGTATAGTGTATATAGTGTATATTATGTGTATAGATGTATACAGTGGGTTGTACAATGTGTATAGTGTATATGGTGTGTAGTGTATACAGTGGGTTGTACAATGTGTATAGTGTATATGGTGTGTAGTGTATACAGTGGGTTGTACAGTGTGTATATTTTGTATAGTGTGTTGTACAATGTTAGTGTATATGGTGTGTACAGTGTGTATATTGTGTATAGTGGGTTGTACAGTGTGTATAGTGTGTTGTACAGTGTGTATATTGTATATAGTGTGTTGTACAGTGTATAGTGTATACAGTGTGTTGTACAGTGTGTATAGTGCATATGGTGTGCAAAGTAATGGAGAGTGTGTTAAAGAAAGTGAAGAAAAGAGTGCAGGCAGGGTGGAGTGGGTGGAGAAGAGTGATAGCAGGAGTGATTTGTGATAGAAGAGTATCTGTGAGAGTGAAAGGGAAAGTTTATAGGACTGTGGTGAGACCTGAGATGTTGTATGAGATGTTGTCTGGTTTAGAGACAGTGGTTGAGTATAAGACAGGAGGTGGAGCTGGAGGTAGCAGAGCTGAAGATGTTGAGATGTTCGTTGGGAGTGACTACGATGGACAGGATTAGAAATGAGTTTATTAGAGGGACAGGGCATGTAGGACGTTTTGGAGACAAGGTGAGGGAGGTGAGATTGAGATGGTTTGGACATGTGCAGAGGAGGGACATGGGGTATATCAGTAGGAGAATGCTGAGGATGGAGCCACCAGGTAGGAGGAAAAGAGGAAGACCAAGGAGGAGGTTTATGGATGTGATGAGGGAAGACATGCAGGTAGTTGGTGTGAAAGAGGCAGATGTAGAGGACAGGGGGGGGTACGGAGACGGATGATCCGCTGTGGCGCCCCCTAATGGGAGCAGCCGAAAGAAGAGCGTATAGTGTGTATAGTGTATTATGTAGTGTGTATAGTATACATACTGTGTAGTGTATATAGTGTGTTGTACAGTGTGTATATTGTGTATAGTGTATTGCATAGTGTACATAGTGTGTATAGTGTATAGTGTTGTACAGTGTGTACAGTGTATATAGTGCAGGGGTGGCCAACCCGCGGCTCGCGACCCGCATGCGGCTCTTTGGCTGGTTTCATGCGGCTCTTATGTTCATATCGAAGTTTGTGTTTGTGTTTTTTTAATGTGCGTGTTCGCTTCGCTTGAGTTCAATATGGTATTTTTTAAGACTTAAATTATCTCGCCCCTACTGGGAAACTTTGCAGTATATACGTCTCACGCACATGCGCATCTAACGAAAATACCGTATTGAACTCAAGCGAAGTGAACACGCACATAAAAAAAAAAAACACAAACAAAGTCTGAGTTTTCTACCCTGAAACACGTGAAATCAAAGCATCGATCTGTTCTGACTGACACCCATGTGAAAGAATTGCTTCGAGTGGCAACAACGGAATACGAGCGAGATTTGAAGGGGATTGTTCAAGGCAAGGATGCCAAAAGTCCCACTAAGTAACATGCAGAGTAAAAGAAAAACGCTATTGTAAATTATTATATTATATTATATTAAATTATATACATTTACTGTGTATAGTGTAATGTATAATGAACCCAGCCATTAGGGGGGCACAAGCCAGTGTACTCTTAGTGCCGGTCCCAAGCCCGGGTAAATGGGGAGGGTTGCGTTAGGAAGGGCATCCAGCGTAAAACATGTGCCAAATCAAATATGCGGATCACAAATGAGAATTTCATACCGGATCGGTCGAGGCCCGGGTTAACAACGACCGCCACAGGTATCGTTAGCCGACAGGGTACCGGTGGAAATTGGGCTACTGTTGGCCGAAGGAGGAGAAGGAGAGGAGGAAGGCGTCTTCAGAGACGGCAGGAAAAGGAGCAGTGTAGGAGAGTAGAGGTTCGGGTTGGTACTTTAAATGTTGGTACTATGACATGTAAAGGGAGAGAGATAGCTGATATGATGGAGAGGAGAAAGGTAGATGTGTTGTGTGTTCAGGAGACCAAGTGGAAAGGGAGTAAGGCCAGGAACATTGGAGGTGGGTTTAAACTGTTTTATCATGGTGTGGATGGGAAGAGAAATGGTGTAGGGGTGATTCTGAAGGAAGCGTACAGTAAGAGTGTAGTGGAGGTGAAGAGAGTTTCTGATAGGGTGATGATCGTGAAGGTGGAAGTTGAAGGGATGATGATAAATGTCATCAGTGCCTATGCTCCACAAGTTGGCTGTGAGATGGAGGAGAAAGAAAGATTCTGGAGTGAATTAGATGAAGTGGTAGATGGTGTACCTAGGAAAGAACGATTGGTGATTGGGGCAGACTTTAATGGGCATGTAGGTGAAGGGAACAGAGGTGATGAGGAGGTGATGGGTAGGTATGGTTTTAAGGAGAGGAATGTGGAAGGGCAGATGGTGGTAGATTTTGCTAAAAGGATGGAAATGGCAGTGGTGAACACGTATTTTAAGAAGAAGGAGGATCATAGGGTGACGTATAAGAGTGGAGGAAGGTGCACACAGGTGGATTATCTTCTGTGTAGGAGATGCAACCTGAAGGAGATTGGAGACTGTAAGGTGTTGGCGGGGGACAGTGTAGTTAGACAGCATCGGATGGTGGTCTGTAGGATGGTTTTGGAGGCGAAGAAGAAGAGGAGGAAAGTAAGGTTTGAAAGAAGAATAAGATGGTGGAAACTGAAGGAGGAAGAGTGTAGTGTGAGGTTCAGGGAAGAGGTCAGACAGGGGCTCGGTGGTGGTGAAGAGGTGCCGGATGATTGGGCAACTACTGCAGGAGTGATGAGGGAGGCAGCTAGAAAAGTACTTGGTGTGACATCTGGAAATAGAAAGCAAGACAAGGAGACGTGGTGGTGGAATGAGGAAGTGCAGGAGAGCATTAGGGGGAAGAGGTTGGCAAAACAGAAGTGGGATCGACAGAGTGATGAGAAAAGTAGGCAGGAGTACAAGGAGATGCGGCAGCAGGTTAAAAGGGATGTGGCGAAAGCCAAGGAAAAGGCATATGAGGAACTGTATAAGAGGTTGGACACTAAGGAAGGAGAAAAGGATTTATACCGATTGGCCAAGCAGAGGGACCGAGCTGGGAAGGATGTACTGCAAGTTAGAGCAATAAAGGATGGAGAGGGAAATGTGTTGACTAGTGAGGAGAGTGTGTTGAGAAGATGGATGGAGTATTTTGAGCAGCTGATGAATGAGGAAAATCAGAGAGAGAGAAGGTTGGAGGATGTGGAGTTAGTGAAGCAGGATGTAGATAGGATTAGTAAGGAGGAAGTGAGAGCAGCGATTAAGAGGATGAAGAATGGAAAGTCGGTTGGACCAGATGACATACCGGTAGAAGCGTGGAGATGTTTAGGAGAGATGGCAGTGGAGTTTTTAACCAGATTGTTTAACAGGATTCTGGAAGGGGAGAGGATGCCTGAGGAATGGAGAAGGAGTGTGCTGGTACCGATCTTTAAGCATAAGGGAGATGTGCAGACCTGCAGTAACTACAGGGGAATTAAGTTGATCAGTCACACCATGAAGTTATGGGAAAGAGTAGTGGAAGCCAGGCTGAGAGAAGAGGTGACCATCTGTGAGCAACAGTATGGTTTCATGCCGAGGAAGAGCACCACAGATGCCTTATTTGCTTTAAGGATGTTGATGGAGAAGTATAGAGAAGGACAGAAGGAGCTGCATTGTGTATTTGTGGATTTAGAGAAAGCGTACGACAGGGTGCCGAGAGAGGAGTTGTGGTATTGTATGAGGAAGTCAGGTGTGTCAGAGAAGTATGTGAGGGTGGTGCAGGACATGTATGAGGACAGTGTGACGGCAGTAAAGTGTGCAGTAGGTACGACAGACTGGTTCAGGGTGAAGGTTGGACTGCATCAAGGATCGGCCCTGAGCCCTTTCCTGTTTGCAGTGGTGATGGACAGGTTGACGGACGAGGTCAGACAGGAGTCTCCCTGGACTATGATGTTTGCAGATGATATTGTGATTTGTGGTGAGAGTAGAGAGCAGGTTGAGAAGAGCCTGGAGAGGTGGAGATATGCGCTGGAGAGAAGGGGAATGAAAGTCAGTAGGTGTAAGACAGAGTACATGTGTGTGAATGAGAGGGAGGGCAGTGGAGTGATGCGGTTGCAGGGAGAAGAGGTGGAGAAGGTGGAGGAGTTCAGGTACCTGGGGTCAACAGTGCAAAGTAATGGAGAGTGTGTTAGGGAAGTAAAGAAAAGAGTGCAGGCAGGGTGGAGTGGGTGGAGAAGAGTGACAGGAGTGATTTGTGATAGAAGAGTATCTGCAAGAATGAAAGGGAAAGTTTATAGGACTGTGGTGAGACCTGCGATGTTGTATGGATTAGAGACAGTGGCATTGAGTAAAAGACAGGAGGTGGAGCTGGAGGTAGCAGAGCTGAAGATGTTGAGGTTTTCGTTGGGAGTGACGAGGATGGACAAGATTAGAAATGAGTTTATTAGAGGGACAGCACATGTAGGATGTTTTGGTGACAAGGTGAGGGAGGCGAGATTGAGATGGTTTGGACATGTGCAGAGAAGGGACATGAATTATATTGGTAGAAAAATGCTGAAGATGGAGCCACCAGGTAGGAGGAAAAGAGGAAGGCCAAGGAGGAGGTTCATGGATGTGGTGAGGGAAGACATGCAGGTAGTTGGTGTAAAAGAGGCAGATATAGAGGACAGGGTGGTATGGAGACGGATGATCCGCTGTGGCGACCCCTAATGGGAGCAGCCGAAAGAAGAAGAAGAAGAAGAAGAAGTGTAATGTATAATGTGTATAGTGTATTGTTTAGTGTATATGGTGTGTATAGTGTATTATATAGTGTGTATATATTGTGTGTAGTGTGTACAGTGTATTATATAGTGTATATACTGTGTATAGTGTATTGTATAATGTGTCTAGTGTATTATAGTGTGTATAGTGTATACAGTGTATTATAGTGTGTGTACAGTGTATTATAGTGTGTGTATAGTGTGTATAGTGTATTATAGTGCATGTATAGTGTGTATAGTGTATTATAGTGTGTGTACAGTGTATTATAGTGTGTGTATAGTGTGTATAGTGTATTATAGTGCATGTATAGTGTGTATAGTGTATTATAGTGTGTGTACAGTGTATTATAGTGTGTGTATAGTGTGTATAGTGTATTATAGTGCATGTATAGTGTGTATAGTGTATTATAGTGTGTATATATTGTAATAGTATGTATATATTGTAATAGTTTGTATATATGGTGTGTAGTGTGTACAGTGTATTATATAGTGTATATACTGTGTATAGTGTAATGTATAATGTGTATAGTGTATTATAGTGTGTATAGTGTGTACAGTGTATTATAGTGTGTGTAAAGTGTATTAGTGCGTGTATAGTGTGTTATAGTGTGTGTACAGTATATTATATTGTGTGTATAGTGTGTATGGTGCAGTGTATAGTGTGTACAGTATCAACCAGTGAGTGCCACGGTGTCGCCACTCTCTACAGCGCAAGGCTTGCACCGCACGTCTATGCGGTGGAGCACAAATCGGACCGCATCATCGCCACACATATAGAAGGCAATTCAAAAATATGCATCATCTCGGCTTATGCTCCCACCAACACATCATCTGATGACGCGGAAGATGCCTTCTATAACGACCTGAGCAACCTCATCTTCCAAATTCAGCCACACACCGTTATCATCATAGCTGGAGACTTCAATGCGCGCATTGGCCTTGACAGCCACGACTCGAATCCCTCAGTCGTTGGTCCGGCATGCCTCTACGACCACTCAAACGATAACGGCTAGCGCATGATCGACCTATGCGAAGCAGCAAAACTTCGACCAGCACACTCCCACTTCCAAAACCGCCTCTCGCGCCTCATCACATACACCAGCCCAACGGATAAGCGGCACCAACTCGACCACATCATGGTGAGCGCAAAGTGGTGGGTCTATTCGCTGTCAAGCCTACAACAAGCCTACAACACCATCGACATCGGGCCTGACCACAAAGTGGTGAGTGCACAGTTTCAGATCTCCTTGCGCAGCGCCAAGCGACCACCAGATGGGAGATGCAAGTTCAACTGGGAGAAACTATCCGACCAGAACAACAAGGACAAGTTCAACGTTATGCTGCAAAACAGGTTCAGTTCGCTCATGGTCGAAACGCCGAAGTCAGCAATGCAAATCGAAGAGCGACAGACGAGCAAACGCGTTAGACACAGTG
>NC_139581.1:315000-347500 GCF_946808225.1 Silurus aristotelis
GATGAAGAGTGTAATGATGATGAGTGTAATGATGATGAAGAGTGTAATAATGATGATGATGATGATGGTAATGATGATGATGAGTGTGATGATTGTGATGATGATGATGAGTGTGATGCTGATGATGATGATGATGATGAGTGTGATGATGATGATGAGTGTGATGCTGCTGATGAGTGTGATGCTGCTGCTGATGGAGTGTAATGCTGATGATGAAGAGTGTAATGATGAGTGTAATGATGATGAAGAGTGTAATGATGAAGAGTGTAATGATGAAGAGTGTAATGATGATGAGGAGTGTAATGATGAAGTGTGTAATAATGATAATGATGAAGAGTGTAATGATGAAGAGTGTAATGATGAAGAGTGTAATGATGAAGAGTGTAATGATGATGAGGAGTGTAATGATGAAGTGTGTAATAATGATGATGATGAAGAGTGTAATGATGATGAAGAGTGTAATGATGATGATGATGATATACAGTAAATCTGCAGTGTGAACACTCACATAGTCGTCTTTTTTGGAGCCGTACACAGCGATGTAATCTGCGTGTTTCTCTAGAAGGAGTGTGTTTGGAGCATCAGGTTTAATCACTACATCCTTTATTGGAGTCCCCTGCAACACACACGCAGCACACACGCAACACACACGCAGCACACACGCAGCACACACGCAGCACACACGCAGCACACACCCAGCACACACGCAGCACACACGCAGCACACACGCAGCACACACCCAGCACACACGCAGCACACACGCAGCACACACCCAGCACACACCCAGCACACACCCAGCACACACGCAGCACACACGCAGCACACACGCAGCACACACCCAGCACACACCCAGCACACACCCAGCACACACGCAGCACACACGCAACACACACGCAACACACACGCAGCACACACGCAACACACACGCAGCACACACGCAGCACACACGCAGCACACACGCAAATATTTATTTTCACAGTAAAAGAATTTTAGCTGCTGCTGCTGATGGTGGTGACAATGATGGTGGTGATTGTAATGGTGGTGGTGATGGTGATTATAGTGATGATGGTGATGGTAATGGTGGTGATAGTGATGATGGTGGTGGTGATTCTGATGATGATGGTGGTAATGATGGTGATTGTGATGGTGGTGGTAATGATTGTGATGATAATGCTGATGGAGATGATTGTAATGGTGGTGATTCTGATGATGGTGGTGATTGTAATGGTGGTAGTGATGATGGTGACAATGATGGTGGTTGTGATGATAATGGTGTTGATTGTGATGGTGGTGGTGGTGAAGGTTGATGATGGTGGTGATGGTAATGGTGGTGAAAGTTGATAGTGGTGGTAATTGTGCTGATGGTGGTGCTGATGGTAATGGTGGTGATTGTGATGATGATAGTGGTGATGGTAATGGTGGTGAAGGTTGATGATAGTGGTGATGGTAATGGTGGTGATTGTGATGATGGTGGTGATTGTGATGTTGATGGTGGTAATTGTGATGATGGTGGTGCTGATGGTAATGGTGGTGATTTTCATGATGGTGGTGAAGGTTGATGATGGTGTTGATGGTAAATGATGGTGGTGAAGGTTGATGATGGTGGTGATGGTAAATGATGGTGGTGAAGGTTGATGATGGTGGTGAAGGTTGATGATGGTGGTGAAGGTTGATGATGGTGGTGAAGGTTGATAGTGGTGGTAAATGTGGTGATGGTGGTGGTGACGGTAATGGTGTTGATTGTGACGTGGCGATGTAGCCTACAGCAGGTTATGGTCGCTGAACTGCTGGATGTCCGAGTGGTGCTCCAAAAATAATGTGGGCTTCATTAATAATTGGAGCATTTTTGAGGGCAAGGCTGGCCTGTTAGGGGGGGACGGTGTCCATCCCACTCGGGAAGGTGCTGCTCTCATTTCTTGTAGTATAGGTCATAGTCTCAGAACAGCACTAGTTAACAAGTGACTGTCTAGAGCCAAGGCCAGGGAGCAGACAGACAGGCTAAACCGACCGTCTGCTAGCTGCACAGAGTCGTCACTCAGGATCCACCAAATTGAGACTGTGTCTGTCCCCCGAGCGAAACCAACATATAGGAATTCTCAGAAAGTCTGTTTTAGTAACCTGATTAACATAAAATTAAATAGGACTGAACACACAGCAGCACCTCTGATCTAAAGATAGGATTGCTGAATATTAGATCTCTCACGTCTAAAGCGCTTAATGTAAACGAAATTATTACCGACCAGGAGTTTAAAATAATGTGTTTGACAGAAACATGGATTAAACTGAATGAATATTTAGCATTAAATGAAGCGAGTCCTCCTGGGTATAGTTACATACACCAACCCCGTCTAAATGGCAGAGGAGGCGGAGTCGCAGCTATTTATAATAATAATCTAAGCGTCACACAAAAGACTAAACACAAATGTAAAACATTTGAAGTTCTTTACACCAACATAAAATATTCAGTGTCCGAAAGCAGGTCCAGTCAGTCAATTCCACTAATTATTATTTATAGACCCCCAGGGGCCCGACTCTGATTTTCTCATAGAATTTGCAGATTTCATCACAAATTTAGTTACTTCTCTAGACAAAGCATTAATTATTGGTGATTTTAACATTCATTTTGATCATCAGGAAAACTCCTTAAGAGCAGCAGTTGTGTCCATTCTAGATTCAGTTGGAATTAATCAGAATGTTATAGGACCCACTCATAATGGTGGACACACTCTCGATTTGTTGTTAACATTTGGATTAAAAATAAAAAACGTAGTCATAATTCCACAGTCTGAAGCTATTTCAGACCATTATCTCATCTCTTTTAAAATTTGCCTCAGTCATTGTATTACTACTTCACCACGTTATCGTGTTAAGCGTACTTTCACGTCAGCTACAACAGCGCGTTTTATTAACAATCTTCCAGAAATTACGATATTAGATAGATCTCCGTCTGACCCTGCAGAGCTCGACTGGGCCACTAAACACCTAGAATCAACATTACGTTATACCCTAGATGATGTAGCTCCCCTTAAGACCAAAATGATCAGGGAGAAAAAATTAGCACAGTGGTATAATGATCATACACACACCTTAAAACAGACCACTCGAAAATTAGAACGTAAATGGCGTCAAACAAAATTAACAGTATTTCAAATAGCATGGAAGGAGAGCCTCCTAATTTATAGAAAATCTCTTAGTGCTGCTGATCAGCATATTTCTCCACCCTCATAGAAAATAACAAGCAGAATCCTAGATTTTTATTCAGCACGGTAGCAAAATTAACAGGGAATAAAAGCACTGCACTCACATGCACACCATCAATAGGTACTAATGATTTCATGAACTTTTTTAATAATAAAATTGAAAACATCAGGCAAAAAATCCAGACGGTTAATATAAAGCCAAATTATTTTACAAGTAACCCTGTAGACAGCAGTGTAATTATAACAGATAATCAATTACAAAGTTTTACTCCTATTCACGAGAATGACTTAATTTCATTAATTTCCTCATCAAAATCATCAACCTGCATTCTCGATCCCTTGCCTACAAGTTTCTTTAAACAGATCATTCCAGAGGTAATTGAACCTGTTTTAAAAATAATAAACTCTTCCATTAGCACTGGTTTTGTACCAAAATCCTTCAAACTGGCAGTTATCCACCCCCTAATTAAGAAACCTGACCTTGACCCATGTCAGCTGTCCAACTACAGACCAATATCAAATCTCCCCTTCATAGCCAAAATTTTGGAAAAGGTTGTAGCACAGCAGTTATGCTCACACCTACTTATGAATAATATTTTTAAAATGTATCAGTCAGGATTTCGGCCTCATCATAGCACAGAGACGGCGCTAGTTAAGGTGGTAAATGACCTGTTATTGGCCTCTGATCAGGGTTTTGTCTCCTTACTTGTTTTGCTCGACCTTAGTGCAGCTTTTGACACCATTGATCACACTATACTACTTGCTAGACTTGAGAACGTTGTTGGAATAAAGGGAACGGCTCTCTCTTGGCTCAGGTCTTATTTGACTGATCGCTATCAGTTTGTTGATGTTAATGGTGAGTTCTCCACACTCTCTGAGGTAAAGTTTGGTGTTCCTCAAGGATCTGTCTTAGGCCCTCTGCTTTTCTCTTTATATATGCTGCCTCTTGGAGAAATTATTCATAAACATGGTATTAGATTCCATTGCTATGCTGATGATACACAGCTGTATATTTCAGCAAAGCCAGATGAGAGAGATCAGCTTAACAATGTTGAAAAATGTGTAAAGGACATTAGACAGTGGATGCTCGATAACTTTCTTCTGCTAAACTCAGATAAGACGGAAGTACTTTTACTAGGACCACATGCAGCTAGAAGCAAACTTTCAGATTACCTAACATCTCTGGATGGTGTTTCTGTTTCAGCGTGTACGGCTGTCAAAGACCTCGGTGTGATTATTGACCCGAGTCTTTCCTTTGAGGCTCACGTAAATAATATTACCAGGATCTCCTTCTTTCACCTTAGAAATATTGCTAAAATTAGAAATATGATGTCGTTACAGGATGCAGAAAAACTAGTTCATGCTTTTGTTACTTCTAGATTAGACTACTGTAACGCTTTACTGTCTGGGTGTTGGAGTAAGTGCAGAAATAAGCTTCAGTTAGTTCAGAATGCAGCAGCAAGAGTCCTCACTAGATCTAGGAAATATGACCACATCACCCCTGTATTAATCAGTCTACACTGGCTCCCAATCAAATCTCGCATTGATTATAAAATTTTACTACTGACATATAAAGCACTTAATGGTCTCGCACCACCGTATCTGAGTGAACTTCTGTACCAGTATGATCCTCCACGCCTACTTAGATCAAAAGGTGCAGGCTATCTGTTGGTTCCTCCAATAATGAAGATTACAGCAGGGGGCAGATCTTTCTCTTATAAAGCCCCGCAGTTATGGAACAGCCTTCCTATCAGTGTTCGGGACTCAGACACAGTCTCAGTGTTCAAGTCGAGGTTGAAAACATATTTATTCAGTCAAGCCTTTAATCAGTAGATTTTTTTCTCAGGTAAAGGCTCAGATCTGGAGGGAACATGGATATAGAGTGTTTGGTGAACTGGGATATTTGTACGCTGTCGTCCCCTCACATTCACGTGTTCACTCAGGTTTGTTGATGGTGGTGTGGTGGGCCGTCTCTTATCCCAGAGATCCCTCATGTCTGTGTTGCCTTCTGGTTCTCCCTTTTAGTTATGCTGCTATAGCGAGTCTTGCCGGAGTCCAAACTGCACAGTGACTTTAACTCTCATGCAACAATAGGTACACTTAATAATCCATATCCTTCTCTTCCTGTCACCCTCTTCTCTCTCTCTCTCTCTCTCTCTCTCTCTCTCTCTCTCTCTCTCTCTCTCTCTCTCTCTCGGTCGAGTTAAACATGCTCCTGAGGCTCCAGTGACCACTGTTCCTGCCCCTCTCCCCTCTGTGGATCTTCCCACTTTATCCAGGCCTGCCTGGATTGGATGTCAACAGTCTCCTACACTGATTCAGAAATACACTTCGCTTTTGATCATCATCACTGCACCCCGCAACATTGTATACCCGCCACAAATGGACATTCGGTGTAACCCAGATGAGGATGGGTTCCCTCTTGAGTCTGGTTCCTCTCAAGGTTTCTTCCTTATGCCATCTCGGGGAGTTTTTCCTTGCCACAGTCGCCAGTCGCCACCGGCTTGCTCATCAGGGACAAACTTACTCATAAAGAACATATTCATTTTTAATCACCGCATTATCTGTGTAAAGCTGCTTTGAGACAATGTTCATTGTTAAAAGCGCTATACAAATAAAAATAAATTGAATTGAATTGAATTGAATGTGATGGTGGTGGTTGTGCTTGTGGTAATGGTGTTGATTGTGATGGTGGTGGTTGTGCTTGTGGTAATGGTGTTGATTGTGATGGTGGTGGTTGTGATTGTGGTAATGGTGTTGATTGTGATGGTGGTGGTTGTGATTGTGGTAATGGTGATTGTGGTGGTGATTGTGGTGATGGTGGTGGTGATGGTAAATGATGGTGGTGAAGGTTGATGATGGTGGTGATTGTGATGATGGTGGTGATTGTGATGATGGTGGTGAAGGTTGATGATGGTGGTGAAGGTTGATGATGGTGGTAATGGTGATAATGATTATGTAAAAAAGTTTGAAAAGGTTGAATTTGGTTTTATGTTTGTTGTATTCAGCAAAAGCAGTGTGTGTATTGTGTTTCTATTACACACTAAATATTCTGATTACACAATCAACTACACAACAGCAATTACAGGGAGACTGAGGACAGTAAACTACGACCAGCTCTCTCTCTCTCTCTCTCACACTCACACACACACACACACACACACACACACACACACACACACACACACACACAGTAATGTCGTGATCATCTGGACAAAAAACAATAATCAATCATTTCGAGTAAAAGCAGAAGAGTGAGATGCAGAAAACAAGGAAAGAAGAAAGGAGACGGGGTGAGAATGAAGGAGACGGGGTGAGAATGAAGGAGACGGGGTGAGAATGAAGGAGACGGGGTGAGAATGAAGGAGACGGGGTGAGAATGAAGGAGACGGGGTGTTCTAAGGTGTTCTTGCTGCAGTCTGGATGAAATCTAAGATTAACATCCTGATTAAAACGGATTTAATGCCACTATCACTTATTGTTTCCTTCCATTTCCTCTCTCAGCTATAAAAAATCCGCAGTATCCATTTGTTAATAACGAAAATAAAACAACCCCCGAGAATGTTAGATTTCTCACCATCCTGACAGACACCGAGACCGGGAGCCGGGACCAGGGAGACGAACCAGACAGCAGCCGTCGCACATTATACACGTCACTGCGGCACCGGAAATGAGTTCCGCTATACACCCCCTCTGATAAACTTTAAATAAATCTTTATCATATAATATATATATAGTATATATAAGTTGTCTTTAAATCGCTTATATTTAATTTATCTTGTGTTATTTTTCTTTTCTGAGTGTTTAATAATTGTTTATTCCTTTATTCTCACCTGTACACTGTCGCATCCGGGTACTTCTTCTTCTTCTTCTTTCTTCTTCCGTCTCCACCCCCCCCCCCTGTCCTCTACATCTGCCTCTTTCACACCAACTACCTGCATGTCTTCCCTCACCACATCCATAAACCTCCTCCTTGGTCTTCCTCTTTTCCTCCTTCCTGGTGGCTCCATCCTCAGCATTCTCCTACTGATATACCCCATGTCTCTCCTCTGCACATGTCCAAACCATCTCAATCTCACCTCCCTCACCTTGTCTCCAAAACGTCCATGCACTGTCCCTCTAATAAACTCATTTCTAATCCTGTCCTTCGTCGTCACTCCCAACAAACATCTCAACATCTTCAGCTCTGCTACCTCCAGCTCCACCTCCTGTCTTTTACTCAATGCCACTGTCTCTAATCCATACAACATCTCAGGTCTCACCACAGTCTTATAAACTTTCCCTTTCATTTTTGCAGATACCCTACTATCACAAATCACTCCTGTCACTCTTCTCCACCCACTCCACCCTGCCTGCACTCTTTTCTTCACTTCCCTAACACACTCTCCATTACTTTGCACTGTTGACCCCAGGTACCTGAACTCCTCCACCTTCTCCACCTCTTCTCCCTGCCACCACACCCCTCCACTGCCCTCCCTCTCATTCACACACATGTACCACCATCTGATGCTGTCTAGCTACACTGTCCCCTGCCAACACCTTACAGTCTCCAATCTCCTTCAGGTTGCATCTCCTACACAGAACATAATCCACCTGTGTGCACCTTCCTCCACTCTTATACGTCACCCTATGATCCTCCTTCTTCTTAAAATACGTGTTCACCACTGCCATTTCCATCCTTTTAGCAAAATCTACCACCATCTGCCCTTCCACATTCCTCTCCTTAAAACCATTTCCTACCATCACCTCCTCATCACCTCTGTTCCCTTCACCTACATGTCCATTAAAGTCTGCCCCAATCACCAATCTTTCATTCCTACGTTCACCTTCTACGCCTTCATCTAACTCACTCCAGAATCTTTCCTTCTCCTCCATCTCACAGCCGACTTGTGGAGCATAAACACTGATGACATTTATCATCATCCCTTTAACTTCCACCTTCACGATCATCACCCTATCAGAAACTCTCTTCACCTCCACTACACTCTTACTGTACTCTTCCTTCAGAATCACCCCTACACCATTTCTCTTTCCATCCACACCATGATAAAACAGTTTAAACACCTCCAATGTTTCTGCTCTTACTCCCTTTCCACTTGGTCTCCTGAACACACAACATATCTACCTTTCTCCTCTCCATCATATCAGCTCCCTCTCTCCCTTTACCAGTCATAGTACATACAGTTTTTATTATAAATGTTATAACTATCAATAACATGCAAATAAACATAATTAATTATCAATAAAAATTATTAAAATATTTGTGTTTGTTGTTCTTTAATAAAACCTGACTTGCTCCTCAAAATACATCATCTTCATCCTCATAATTATCATCATCACCATCATCATCATTTTTAGCATTATAATCACCATAATTATTATCATCATCACGATCATCTATATCACCATCATCAATATCACCTTTATCGTCATCATCATCACCATCATCATCATCACCATCATCAATATCACCTTTATCGTCATCATCATCACCATCATTATAAAAGTGCTTTGAGTCTCTAGTAGTGAATAAATCTACACTGTACACCAGATTACACACTTCATATAAATCAGTCAAACTTAATATAAATAAAACGCTTAATTTTTATTGAGCTTTTAATAATGAACATTGTCTCATTTCATGGAACCACCCAAGGCGTTGATGAGAAACCGTCCCAAGCTGAACAGAGTGGCCTCCAGTCGAAGAGATCATCATCCAGAGGCAGGCCTGGACGAAGTGGGAAGATCTGCAGAAGGAAGAGAGGCAGGAACAGTGATCACTGGAGAGAGAGAGAGAGAGAGAGACAGAGAGAGAGAGAGAGAGAGAGAGAGAGAGAGAGAGAAGAGGGTGACAGGAAGAGAAGGATATGGATTATTATGTCTCCTTATTGTTGTATGAAAGTTCATGTCACTGTGCAGTTGGGACTCCGGTAAGACTCACTGTAGCAGCAGAACTAAAAGGGAGAAGCAGAAGGAAACACAGACATGAGGATCTCTGGGATAAGAGACGACCCACCACACCACCATCAACAAACCTGAGTGAACGTGTGAGAGTGAGGAGACGACATCTTACAAAAATCCCAGTTTTTTAACTGTTTAAGTGTTTCAGGAAGATGAAGGTCTTGAACCGTAGTTTAAAGATAGCCAGGGACTCTGCTGTATGGACATCTAGGCGAAGTTCATTCCACCACCTCGGTGCCAGAACAGAGAAGAGCCTTGAAGTGTACTTACCTCTCATTCTGAGAGAAGGTGGTACCAGTGGAGCAGTGCTGGAGGATCTCAGACAGCTTGGTGCAGTGCAAGATGTGATGAGGTCTCTGAGGTAAGATGGTGCTGGTCCATTATTGGCCTTGTAGGCAAGCTTCAGTGTTTTAAATCTGATACGTGCAGCTACTGGAAGCCAGTGAAGGAGCAGCAGTGGGGTGGTGTGGGAGAACTTGGGCAGATTGAACACAAGTCGTGCAGCTGCGTTTTCGATCATTTGCAGTGGACGGATAGAGTTCAGTTGAAGACCTGCCAGCAGAGAGTTGCAGTAGTCCAGTCTCGAAATGACAAGAGACTGAACAAGCACCTGGGAGGCCTGTGTGGAGAGAAATGGTCGGTTCCTTCAGATGTTGTAGAGAAGAAATCAACAAGAACAAGCTACATTAACGACATGTGAGGAGAAGGACAGTCGATTGTCCATAGTTACCCCGAGGTTACGAGCAGTGGCTGAAGGGGAGAGCAGAAAGTCATGAAGTGTTATTCAGCGACCTTAACCTGGAGATGAATCACCTGGGATGACCAGCAGTTCTGTTTTGCTGGGATTGAGTTTTAGTAGATGATCACTCATCCATGAAGATATGTCTGTCAAGCATGCGGAGGTACAAGCGGAAGCTGTGGTATCTGAGGGAGGGAAAGAAAAGACGAGTTGAGTGTCATCTGCATAGCAGTGATAAGAAAACCCATGTGAGGATATGACAATGGAGTGGGTATAGAGGGAGAAAAGGAGGGGACCAAGTACCGAGCCTTGTGGTACACCAGTGGTGAGTCTGCACTGGGCAGATGTGAATCCCCTCCATGTTACCTGGTATGAGCGACCTTCCAGGTAGGACGCAATCCATTCCCATGCTGTTCCACAGATACTGAGGCACCTGACAAGAGAGTCTTGCGGTTGACTGTGTCGAATGCTGCTGAAAGGTCGAGAAGGATGACAGCTTGGCTGATCAAGCAGCATGCAGTTTCTCAGAAACAGCCAAAAGGGCCGTCTCTGTGGAATGTGCCACTTTAAAGCCAGACTGGTTCGGATCATGGAGGTTGTTCTTTGAGAGATAGACAGACTTCTTCTTTCGCCTGCTCCCATTAGGGGTTGCCACAGCGGATCATCCGTCTCCATACCACCCTGTCCTCTACATCTGCCTCTTTCACACCAACTACCTGCATGTCTTCCCTCACCACATCCATGAACCTCCTCCTTGGCCTTCCTCTTTTCCTCCTACCTGGTGGCTCCATCCTCAGCATTCTTCTACCAATATAATTCATGTCCCTCCTCTGCACATGTCCAAACCATCTCAATTTCACCTCCCTTACCTTGACACCAAAACATCCTACATGCGCTGTCCCTCTAATAAACTCATTTCTAATCTTGTCCATCCTCGTCACTCCCAACGAAAACCTTAACATCTTCAGCTCTGCTACCTCCAGCTGCATCTCCTGTCTTTTACTCAATGCCACTGTCTCTAATCCATACAACATCGCAGGTCTCACCACAGTCCTATAAACTTTCCCTTTCATTCTTGCAGATACCCTACTATCACAAATCACTCCTGTCACTCTTCTCCACCCACTCCACCCTGCATGCACTCTTTTCTTCACTTCTCTAACACACTCTCCATTACTTTGCACTGTTGAGCCCAGGTACCTGAACTCCTCCACCTTTTCCAGCTCTTCTCCCTGCAACCGCACCCCCCCACTGCCCTGCCTCTCATTCACACACATGTACTCTGTCTTACTCCTACTGACTTTCATTCCCCTTCTCTCCAGCGCATATCTCCACCTCTCCAGGCTCTTCTCAACCTGCTCCCTACTCTCACCACAAATCACAATATTATCCGCAAACATCATAGTCCAGGGAGACTCCTGTCTGACCTCGTCTGTCAACCTGTCCATCACCACTGCAAACAGGAAAGGGCTCAGGGTCGATCCTTGATGCAGTCCAACCTTCACCCTGAACCAGTCTGTCGTACCTACTGCACACTTCACTGCCGTCACACTGTCCTCATACATGTCCTGCACCACCCTCACATACTTCTCTGACACACCTGACGTCCTCATACAATACCATAACTCCTCTCTTGGCACTCTGTCGTACGCTTTCTCTAAATCCACAAATACACAATGCAATTCCTTCTGTCCTTCTCTATACTTCTCCATCAACATCCTCAAAGAAAATAAGGCATCTGTGGTGCTCTTCCTCGACATGAAACCATACTGTTGCTCACAGACTGTTGTCACCTCTTCTCTCAGCCTGGCTTCCACTACTCTTTCCCATAACTTCATGGTGTGACTGATCAACTTAATTCCCCTGTAGTTACTGCAAGACTGCACATCTCCTTTATGCTTAAAGATCGGTACCAGCACACTTCTTCTCCATTCCTCAGGCATCTTCTTACCTTCCAAAATCCTGTTAAACAACCTGGTCAAAAACTCCACTGCCATCTCTCCTAAACATCGCCACGCTTCTACCGGTATGTCATCTGGTCCAACCGACTTTCCACTCTTCATCCTCTTAATCGCTGCTCTCACTTCCTCCTTACTAATCCTATCTACATCCTGCTTCACCAACTCCACATCCTCCAACCTTCTCTCTCTCTGATTTTCCTCATTTATCAGCTGCTCAAAATACTCCCTCCACCTTCTCAACACACTCTCCTTACTAGTCAACACATTTCCCTCTCCATCCTTTATTGCTCTAACTTGCACATCTTTCCCAGCTCGGTCCCTCTGCCTGGCCAATCGGTATAAATCCTTTTCTTCTTCCTTAGTGTCCAACCTCTCATACAGCTTCTCATATGCCTTATCCTTGGCTTTCGCCACATCCCTCTTTACCTGCTGCCGCATCTCCTTGTACTCCTGCCTACTTTTCTCATCACTCTGTCGATCCCACTTCTGTTTTGCCAACCTCTTTCTCCTTATGCTCTCCTGCACTTCCTCATTCCACCACCACATCTCCTTGTCTTGCTTTCTATTTCCAGATGTCACACAAAGTACTTTTCTAGCTGCCTCTCTCATCCCTCCTGCAGTAGTTGCCCAATCATCCAGCACCCCTTCAACACCACCGAGCCTCTGTCTGACCACTTCCCTAAACCTTACACTACACTCTTCCATCTTAAGTTTCCACCATCTTATTCTTCTTTCAGTCCTCACTCTCCTCCTCTTCTCCTTCGCCTTCAAAACCATCCTACAGACCACCATCCGATGCTGTCTAGCTACACTGTCCCCTGCCAACACCTTACAGTCTCCAATCTCCTTCAGGTTGCATCTCCTGCATAGCACATAATCCACCTGTGTGCACCTTCCTCCACTCTTATACGTCACCCTATGATCCTCCTTCTTCTTAAAATAAGTGTTCACCACTGCCATTTCCATCCTTTTAGCAAAATCTACCACCATTTGCCCTTCCACATTCCTCTCCTTAAAACCATACCTACCATCACCTCCTCATCACCTCTGTTCCCTTCACCTACATGCCCATTAAAGTCTGCCCCAATCACCAATCGTTCTTTCCTAGGTACACCATCTACCACTTCATCTAATTCACTCCAGAATCTTTCCATCTCCTCCATCTCACAGCCAACTTGTGGAGCATAGGCACTGATGACATTTATCATCATCATCCCTTCAACTTCCACCTTCACGATCATCACTGTTAGTGTTAAAACTGTTTTCACACTATCTCACACACATTCCATTGTCCGTTCAGTGTCTATAGGATATTTACGATGTTAGTCTGTAAGGTAAACAGAGAGTCTTATCTGGGCTGGTATGTCCTCTTGTCTAAACAGGAAAACACTTTAGGTCAGCTTTCTCCCCAATATGTGTGTGCGTGTTCGTGTGTGTGCGTGGACTGTATCATCCTGTGTGTATAAATACGTGTCTGCCACCTGCAATAAACTGAAGAGGAACATTTTGCCACATTCTGTGTGCTGTTTATTTCTCCTTCCCTGAATTCAGAAAGGCACTACGGAGCATCACAGGTCGTATGGAAAATCTCTCCAAGTTTCGTTTTTGGGCATGATAAAAATCTAACAGTTTTGGTGTCAGAAGTGGGATACTTTCCGACTATATCCAGAGGGAGATCACGCATCAAGGAGAATTTTATGTGTTCCCTTGTTTGCGGGGATTGTCCCGTTTGCCAGCTAAAAGGGCTGCATGTGTGTTCGTGTCTTGGTTATGCATTCATTGTCGAATTAATGATAATGTCCTTTGGTGGGATGATTTCGTCGCGACATGGTTTCCTCACCTTAGATGTAAGATGCAAGATTAGAAGACTTTTTTTTACGGTCTGTCTAATATAGGCGATATTGTATGAAGTATCCAAAAGAATCCACGATAATTTTTTATATGCCTGAAAAAAATTGATAAATGAAAAATTAATTGTTTTAAGAAAAAATTTTTTTTTTTAATTTTGAAACATTTTGAAAAGACTTTAAAATTTTTCAAAAGACTTCAATCTTGTTTTGACTTTAAAGTCTATTTTTTTCTCCTAACTTACAGAATTTGTGATCCAATTGGAGAGACTGGATTACCTTTTTGTTTGAAGGCTGTGATCTCCCTGGTGCCTGCGCAGCTGTATTGTCTGAATGTTATGTGTTGTGTGTATTGTCTGTGTATTAAGTGTTGTGTGTCTGTTTTTTGTTTTGTGTAAAGAAGATGGGTCATAACATTTCTTGCTTACTGCCAGAAGAAAATCCCAAAGATTTTATGTATAGGAATTGTGCTGGTTTTTGGACTAATCCTTATTTAGATCATTTGGCATTATGGAGTGAAATTGTGTCACATCTAGATACTTTTTCCTAGAGATTTACATGCTGCTAGAGGTTTCTACTATGCTTCAGGTTAAGTTAACCTTTTATGCTTTGCACTGCAACAGGAAGTGGTGCATTCCAGCCTCAGCACTAAACTAAAGGAGGACGTCCTAGTGTAGTATATTAAACGTGTAGTATTACAGAATTACATCGGTATTCAGGGACAGGCATTAAGCTGGTTTAAATCCTACCTGTCCAATCGTTACCATTTCGTAGATTTAAATGGAGAGCTATCCAGGATAATGCTAGTAAATTATGGCGTGCCACAAGGGTCAGTTCTGGGACCCCTGCTTTTTACAATATACATGCTTCCATTAGGAAATATTATTAGAAGGCATGGAATTAGCTTCCATTGTTATGCTGATGATACCCAGCTATATATTTCATCCAAACCAGGCGATACAGCTCAATTAGCTCGCATAACTGAGTGTGTTGAAGAAATAAGAGATTGGATGACCCATAACTTTCTGCTATTAAATCCTGATAAAACGGAGATTTTGCTCATCGGCCCAAAAAATAGTACACAGAAGCTCCAGCATCTCAGCCTGCATTTAGACGGTTGTTCTGTAACTACTAGTTCAACGGTAAAAGACCTGGGAGTTATTTTAGACAGCAACTTATCTTTTAAAAATCACATCAATCAAGTTACAAAAACAGCCTTCTTTCACCTTAGAAATATTTCTAAGCTAAGAAATATGTTATCTATATCTGATGCAGAGAAGCTCGTCCATGCGTTTATGACCTCTAGAATAGACTACTGTAATGCATTACTAGGTGGATGTCCTGCATCATTAATAAACAAGCTTCAGTTAGTTCAGAATGCCGCAGCAAGAGTTCTTACTAGGTCAAGAAAATACGATCATATAACCCCAATCTTATCGTCCCTACATTGGCTTCCTATTAAGTTTCGAATAGACTACAAACTACTGCTACTCACTTATAAAGCACTAAATGGTTTGGCTCCCATGTATCTATCCAGTCTCTTAACACGCTACAATCCGTCACGCTCCCTGAGATCTCAAAACTCTGGGCTTCTAGTAGTTCCTAGAATAGCAAAGTCCACTAAAGGCGGTAGAGCATTTTCACATTTAGCTCCTAAACTCTGGAATAGTCTTCCTGACAGTGTTCGGGGTTCAGATACACTCTCCCAGTTTAAGTGTAGATTAAAAACATATCTTTTTAGCAAAGCCTACACATAACACACATCACACACATCACATCACAACCTTGTGCTCCAGAACATCTGATCACATGCACATTATCAACTTGTGCTGTTAATATCATGAACAGCAGCTACGCTAATTCCTCTCCACTGCTTCTCTTTCTCTCCCCATCCCGAGGCTTCCTGAGGTTTGGCCAGCTCCAGTCACGTCCCACCTCGTGAAGATTATGGACCTATGGATGATCATGGAGAAGTAGATGCCGAGTGTTTAAAGGCCCTGGCATGGAGAAGCTGATGCTGGATCTATGATGATCACAAATTGTTCTGTATTGTTGAAAGATTTATGACCAAACTTTTGATGTCACCCATATGAGGATGGGTTCCCCTTTGAGTCTGGTTCCTCTCAAGGTTTCTTCCTCATATCATCTAAGGGAGTTTTTCCTTGCCACTGTCGCCACGGCTGCTCATCAGGGACAAACGCACACCATTCACCTTCACTGTTGTTTTCTGTAAAGCTGCTTTGAGACAATGTCTGTTGTGAAAAGCGCTATACAAATAAACTTGACTTGACTTGACTTGACTAGTATCTTAAATGTGTAATATCAAAAGGCCTAAATTCATGTTATGCTTTTTTAGTGACACTCCTGAAGAGGCCAAAAGGTCATTACCGAACCGCCTGTACAGATGGTTCTCTGTAAACAATAGATTTGGATTTAATGTTAACTCAAGGCCACAGAGAGACTGACGCCGTATTCTTAAAACAAATATAGAATGTGGTCAAGGATGTATATCCTCTGGGAAGGTGACCTCTGACCCGTTCATCATATACGAGGAGGTACAGGAAAAACAGGATGTTTTATGATCTGGGAATAACACCTGGAAACATCTGGACATCTCAGTAGGACAAAGACAAGCTTTTCTTTACGTTCAACATTATTGCAAAGTAAGCTTATATGCACCTAATTTACATTAAGAGGCGGACCCGGAAAACGGGCAAGCATTTAATGTGTGTGTAAGCATGGCTCTGGAGTCAGACTTTGAATCAGAGCATGCTGACTCCAGGCTTGACCGGAAGGCCTGTAAAGATGCTATATTTCTGTGCTGAATAAAAATCATTATTTACACGAAATACGGTGTCTAACGAGAGTCCTTCCAGCCGAAAACTACACCTCATCAAGACGACAAAATACACAACACTAGGAAAAAGGGGAGGTTCATCTATTAGGGAATAGATAGAGTTCCAATTTCATGTCCTGTAACTCACCTTTTGCCTGTGATGACGCCGACTGGTACAAATTTATATCATAGCTTTACAATAATTCCAAACTCGCCTTTAAACATTTTAGGAAGAGATATGATGCACAAAATTGATCACAAATTGATCACAAATTGTTCTGTATTGTTGAAAGATTTATGACCAAACTTTTGATGTCACCCATATGAGGATGGGTTCCCCTTTGGGTCTGGTTCCTCTCGGGGTTTCTTCCTCGTATCATCTGGGGGAGTTTTTCCTTGCCACTGTCGCCACGGCTTGCTCATCAGGGACAAACGCACACCATTCACCTTCACTGTTGTTTTCTGTAAAGCTGCTTTGAGACAATGTCTGTTGTGAAAAGCTCTATACAAATAAACTTGACTTGACTTGACTTGACAAAATGGGAATGGAAATTCTGTTTTTTTAAACCAATGTCTCACTGTCTTTTCCTTCTGTCCTCATGCTCTTAACCGAGCCACAGCCACATCCGGAAGATTTATTTCAGGGTAGTACAGAAGTCGTGCCTGATGAACCAAGTTTAGGTGAAGTTAACCCTAAATTATGGGCCTCTCACAAAGATGAGGCAGGTTTAATCCAGGTAAAACCGTATCATGCACTCATGAAAACACACCATCCGATTTTTGTTAAACAATATCCATTTTCGATAGAGAAGAATGTTGGCATTGCTCCAGTTATTGACAATTTATTGTCACAAGGTGATTTGATCGAGACACATTCACCGTATAACACACCGATTAATCCTGTCTTAAAGGCAGATAAAAAATGCTGGAGGCTAACACAAGATTTACATGAGATTAATTAGTTATTCCGTTAGCTCCTTTGGTGCCCGATGTAGCTACCATTGTTAATTCTATACCAGCGACTCACGGATTTTTTACTGTGATTGATCTTTGTTCTGCTTTTTTCAGTGTCCCTTTGGCCTCAGAGACGCAGCCGCTTTTCGCTTTTACCTATAGTAGACGTCAATTCACCTGGACACGTCTTCCTCAAGGCTTTGTTGACTCACCAGCCGTATTCTCCGCTGTAGTGCACTGAACTTTGGCTGATATACACCTTCCAGAAACAACCTGCATTCATCAATACGCAGATGACATCCTTGTCACAGGACCGAGTACAGCTTGTGACTAGGTTTTCAAGACCTCTGACTGTGAAACAGATGCAGAGCTTCTTGGGACTGATGAACTACTGCCGAGCATGGATCCCTGACTGCGCACATCATGATAAAGTTTTGCGTAGTGCTATTGATCACAGAGCTCCTCCATCACATCTCATTCTGCGGACTCATGAAATGACTGACAAATTCGCTGCCCTCAAGAAGTCTATACAGTCTGCTCCAGCTCTAGGTCTTCCGAATTATGCTAAGCCTTTTCACCTTTATGTGCACGAACGTGGTGGTACGGCTGGGGGGATCCTAGCCCAGGAACACGGTGACAGATATCGCCCTGTTGCGTATCTTTCCAGATCTTTAGACAATATAGCACAAGGGTTGCCTTCGTGCTTGCGTGCAGTGGCTGCTGCGGCTCTGATGGTCCAGGATGCTGAGAAAACGGTGCTGTCACATCCTTTAATACTGTACACCTCAAATCAGGTAACAGCTAATTTATACAACCTCAACAAACAACATGTGACAGCACAACGTAGATCTGGTTATGAAACTACACTCTTGGTAAAGGAAATCGTAACTATTAAGCCTTCTTCTCAGCCGCATTCAGCTGTAGAAGCTCTGCGTGATCTGCTAGACGATATTGACTTAGATGGTTTTGATGATGCACATGATTGCCTTAGACAAATTGAACGTGAGACCTCTTGTGGGCCCGATCTTTTAGATACGGCCCTGGTAGAGGGGGATTGCTTATATGTAGATGTTCATGTTTAAAAGCTTCTAGTGTGTATTTATGTGGATATGCGGTTGTAAGATTACCTGATGTAATAGTTAAAGCTAAATCATTACCGTACACATCAGCACAAGCTGCAGAGTTGGTCGCACTTACAAGATCATGTCACTTGTCTAAAGGTAAAGTAGTGACTATATACACTGATTCTAAGTCTGCTTATGGTGTTGTGCATGATTTTGCCGAAACATGGAAGCAAAGAGACTTTAAAACAGCTGATGGAATGCCCATAGCACATTTTAATGTCATAGGCGACTTTTTAAAAGCTGTTCAACTCCCTGCCAAAGTGGCCATAGTTACACATATGCCACCTCTAGGAAATTTGAGATACCTCTTGGTTAAAGTTGACAGATTCACTAAGTGGCCAGAAGCATTTGCATGTGCGACAGAGAATTTTAAAACGATTAACAAAAGAGATCATCTCTAGGTTTGGTATTCCTAGTGTGATTGAAAGTGATAACGGCACACCTTTTGCTTCGAAGTTAACACAACTTTTGGCTAAAAGTTTAGCAATTGATTGTTATTTTAATATTCCCTATCACCCACAGTCAGCTGGAGTGGTAGAGAGAACAAACAGAACCATTAAGCGTACTACTAAAGCCTGCATTGAAACAGGCCAAAATTGGACTGTTGTTCTCCCGGTAGTACTCACAGAAATGAAAATAACCCTATCTTTAACAAAACTGACCCTATCTCTAACAAAACTAATCCTTTGAAAGTTTTATGTTCTAACCTTTCATGACCCCATGGGTCAGAAGACGCACTGGCATTTCTTTCTTAGGTAACCTGGAAGTGATGGTGGATGACTACGTTTCTGCCCTGGTTGAGAAATTGAATTCTATCAGTGCTGATGTTTCACTAACTCTTCCTCTGCCCACAGATAAGCCCACACACCCTTTTGTGCCTAATCAGCAGGTCCTGATAAAAAGTCTGAAGCCCATCAAGGTCGGTGAACCGAAGTATCTGGGTCCAGCGACTGTCCTAGCTGTAACCAGAACTGGAGTTCTGACTGATTATTAGCCACAGTGAATACACGCAAGCAGGATCAAAACAGCACCTATTTAATCTATGCATTAATTGGTCTGTTGGCCTAAGAAGCCAGCCTAAGTGAGTTTTCAGGGCTGAAACAGTTGAGAGCCCACGGAAAGATCTTTTCTTTTTAGTAGAAAGGGGGCCACCTCCGGGGTGAAGATCAAACTCACTTGACTGTTTAGTTTAGCTTACCCTGATACCCACTCTAGGTCTAAATTCTATAACTATATGTGCATAGATGTAACTAGACTCCGAATTTTTTTATTCTCTTTGAATACATTATTCAGAGAAGAAACTGTTATGTATACCTTATATTACTGATTATAGATATACTGAACAAGCACTGAGAAACAATGGTCTCATGATGTTTTGGAGAACGTGAAACAACTGCTGAACAAAGTTTTTGGAAAAGATTAAGAATTTGTTTATGAGTGTTGAACACTATTTTGTTTTAGAAATGATTCTTGTATTGATTGTTGGAATTGTACTATGTATGTTGCCTTGTTTGATGAAGACAGGCCATAAAGGCCTCGATTTGAGTGGTGATGATAAAGGATTATTTGCATGTAGGGAAAGAATGAAATGGAATCTGTATGTTTTTGTTTTTCTTTATCTTTTCATTTGCAGTTTATGTCACAGGTTCTGTTCCCAGGATGAACATCCCATGTTTTTGGTGTGTGATGCTAAATCATAAATGATTTAAAGTGGCCATTGTTAGTGTTAAAACTGTTTTCACACTATCTCACACACATTCCTTTGTCCTTTCAGTGTCTATAGGATATTTACGATGTTAGTCTGTAAGGTAAACAGAGAGTCTTATCTGGGCTGGTATGTCCTCTTGTCTAAACAGGAAAACACTTTAGGTCAGCTTTCTCCCCAATATGTGTGTGCGTGTTCGTGTGTGTGTGCGTGGACTGTATCATCCTGTGTGTATAAATACGTGTCTGCCACCTGCAATAAACTGAAGAGGATCATTTTGCCACATTCTGTGTGCTGTTTATTTCTCCTTCCCTGAATTCAGAAAGGCACTACGGAGCATCACAGGTCGTATGGAAAATCTCTCCAAGTTTCGTTTTTGGGCATGATAAAAATCTAACAATCACCCTATCAGAAACTCTCTTCACCTCCACTACACTCTTACTGTACTCTTCCTTCAGAATCACCCCTACACCATTTCTCTTTCCATCCACACCATGATAAAACAGTTTAAATCCACCTCCAATGTTCCTGGCCTTACTCCCTTTTCACTTGGTCTCCTGAACACACAGCATATCTACCTTTCTTCTCTCCATCATATCAGCTCCCTCTCTCCCTTTACCCGTCATAGTACCAACATTTAAAGTACCAACCGGAACCTCCACTCTCCTGCACTGCTCCTTTCCCTGCCGTCTCTGTAGACGTCTTCCACCTCTCCTTCTCCTCCTTCGGCCAACAGTAGCCCAATTTCCACCGGTACCCTGTCGGCTAACGATACCTGTGGCGGTAGAGGACATACCAGCCACAGAGCCTCGACCGATCCGGTATAAAATTCTCATTTGTGATCGGCATATTTGATTTGGCACATGTTTTATGCTGGATGCCATTCCTAACGCAACCCTCCCCATTTACCCGGGCTTGGGACCGGCACTAAGAGTGCACTGGCTTGTGCATCCATAATGGCTGGGTTGTGAGAGATAGACAGACAGTTGGTTAAAAACAGTGCGTTCCAGAGATTTAGAAAGAAAAGAGAGAAGTGATACCGGTCTGTAGTTGTTGATGTGTGATGGATCCAGAGCAGGATTCTTCAAGATGGGAATGACCCTTGCTTGCTTGAAGGTAGATGGCACATAATCAGATGTAACCAGATGTCATTGTTGGGAGGAAGTGAAGGTCTGGCAGATTTCCTTAATCTTCTCATCACAAAAGTAGGCAAAGTCATCAGCAGTCAGGGAGGATGGAGCAGGTGAGGCAGGGGGTTGAGCCGTGAAGAGAAGATGTTGTAGATCTTACAAGGATCTTGTGCAGAGGCCTTGAGATTTTCCTTGTAGTAGGCAGTCTTAGCAGAAGTCAAATCTAAAGAAAATTTGGTCAGGAGTGCACAGTAAGATGCAAGGTCTACATCAAGTTTTTTCCACTTCTTCGCTGCTGATCTGAGTTCTCGCCAATTACTGTGCAAAACTTCTGACAGCCAGGGGGTGGGAGAAGAAGTCTTCTTGGGAAGGAGGAGAGGAAGGAGTCAGTGGCAAAGTCCAAGGGTAGAGAGGAAAATGAGTCATGGTCAAAAAGAGATGAAAGAGTACAGGAACCGACAAAGGAGGGAGAGATGAAGTGAAGGTTAGGACGGATAATAGAGACATGTTCATTGTTGTTAGGTAGGATAGGAAAAATTATTGAAAAGGAAACCTGGTGTTGATCAGAAATTTGAAGTGAAGAGGCATTCATGTCTGTAGCTGGGGTAGGGCAGGTTTTCACCAGGTCCAAGACATTTCATCCCTTGCGTGTTGGAGGGCAGCTGTTAAATGTCATGGAGAAGATATTCATAAAAGTCCAGGGGCAAAATGACTGAATTATAATCACCATTATCATTATTGTCTCAAACACAGATAATGTGGTGATAAAATGAATAAGATGTTCTTTATAAGTGTAAGTTTGTCCCTGATAAACAAGCCGGTGGAGACTGTGGTGAAGGAGTTTCTCACACTTTGTATCTGATCTCCATCACTGCACCTCAATATTGTATATCTGTAATAAATGGACATTCGGTGCCACCCAGATAAGGATGAGGTTCCCTGTTGAGTCTGGTTCCTCTTAGGCTCAAGAGGGAACCTCATCCTCATCTGGGTGCCACCGAATGTCCATTTATTACAGATAAACGATGTTGAGGTGCAGTGATGGAGATCAGATCAGACTGTAGTCCTGAGCCAGTGTAGCAGACTGTTGATTGACTGTTGGTATTAACTAAAGTCCAAATCCATCCTCAAAGAGAGAGAGAGAGAGAAAAGAGGGGTGATGGGGGGGGGGGGGAGAGAAAGAGCGAGAGAGAGAGAGAGAGAGAGAGAGAGAGAGAGAGAAAAGAGGGGTGATGGGGGAGAAAAGAGGGGTGGGGAGAGAGAAGGATATGGATTATTAAGTCTCCTTATTGTTGTATAAAAGGTAAAGACACTGTACAGTGTGATCAGGGTGAAAGTAGGAACAAGACTCACTGTAGGCTGTTAACTGTTGCACCTCCTCTTTGTATGCTGACTCATCATTCTTGCTGATGAGACACACCACGGCCGTGTCATCCGCGAACTTGAGGATATGATTTGAGCTGTGCATTGCTACACAGTCGTAAGTTAGCAGAGTAAACAGCAGTGGACTGAGCACACAGCCCTGAGGTGCCCCAGTGCTCAGTGTGGTGGTGCTGAAGATGCTGTTTCTGATCCAGACTGACTGATGTCTCTCAGTCAGGACATCCAGGATCCAGTTACAGAGGGAGGTGTTCGGCCCAGTAGGCTCAACTTCTAAATCAGGTGCTGAGGAATGATTGTGTTGAATGCGGAGCTGAAGTCTATAAACAGCATTCGTACATATGAGTCCTTGTTGTCCAGGTGGGTGAGGGCCAAATGGAGGGTCGTGGAGATGGCATCGTCTATGGAGCGGTTTGGACGATATGCAAACTGCATGGGGTCCAGGCAGGGTGGTAGCTGGGTGGTGATGTGCCTCTCGAAGTACTTCATCACGATGGGTGTAAGCACGACGGGGCAATAGTCATTGAGGCAGGAGACAGTAGACTTCTTCGGCAGGGGAACAATGGTCGCCGTCTTGAGGCACGAAGGAACAATGGCTTTGTGCTAGAGAGAAGGGGAATGAAAGTCAGTAGGAGTAAGACAGAGTACATGTGTGTGAATGAGAGGGAGGGCAGTGGAGGGGTGTGGTTGCAGGGAGAAGAGGTGGAGAAGGTGGAGAAGTTCAGGTACCTGGGGTCAACAGTGCAAAGTAGTGCAGGCAGGGTGGAGTGGGTGGAGAAGAGTGATAGCAGGAGTGATTTGTGATAGAAGAGTATCTGTGAGAAAGGGAAAGTTTATAGGACTGTGGTGAGACCTGAGATGTTGTATGGATTAGAGACAGTGGCATTGAGTAAAAGACAGGAGGTGGAGCTGGAGGTACAAATGGACATTCGGTGTAACACAGATGAGGATGGGTTCCCTCTTGAGCCTGGTTCCTCTCAAGGTTTCTTCCTTATGCCATCTTGGGGAGTTTTTCCTTGCCACAGTCGCCACCGGCTTGCTCATCAGGGACAAACTTACTCATAAAGAACATATTCATTTTTAATCACCACATTATCTGTGTAAAGCTGCTTTGAGACAATGTTCATTGTTAAAAGCACAATACAAATAAACATGAATTAAATTGTATTGAGGTAGCAGAACTGAAGATGTTGAGATGTTCGTTGGGAGTGACGACGATGGACAGGATTAGAAATGAGTTTATTAGAGGGACAGCGCATGTAGGACGTTTTGGAGACAAGGTGAGGGAGGTGAGATTGAGATGGTTTTGACATGTGCAGAAAAGGGACATGGGGTATATCAGTAGTAGAATGCTGAGGATTGGGACACCAGGAAGGAGAAAAAGAGGAAGACCAAGGAGGAGGTTTATGGATGTGGTGAGGGAAGACATGCAGGTAGTTGGTGTGAAAGAGGCAGATGTAGAGGAGGTGTCTGGAGAAGAAGTTTTGGATACTGGATAAAAGACAAACCAAAATTATCCATGTAAAATAATTGATACTGAAATTTATATTTAAAAAATGTGCTAAAGAAAATAAATATGAATATCTTCTTCTTCTTCTTTCGGCTGCTCCCATTAGGGGTCGCCACAGCGGATCATCCGTCTCCATACCCCTCTGTCCTCTACATCTGCCTCTTTTACACCAACTACCTGCATGTCTTCCCTCACCACATCCATGAACCTCCTCCTTGGCCTTCCTCTTTTCCTCCTACCTGGTGGCTCCATCCTCAGCATTCTTCTACCAATATAATTCATGTCCCTCCTCTGCACATGTCCAAACCATCTTAATCTCGCCTCCCTCACCTTGTCACCAAAACATCCTACATGCGCTGTCCCTCTAATAAACTCATTTCTGATCTTATCCATCCTCGTCACTCCCAACGAAAACCTCAACATTTTCAGCTCTGCTACCTCCAGCTCCACCTCCTGTCTTTTACTCAATGCCACTGTCTCTAATCCATACAACATCGCAGGTCTCACCACAGACCTATAAACTTTCCCTTTCATTTTTGCAGATACCTTACTATCACAAATCACTCCTGTCACTCTTCTCCACCCACTCCACCCTGCCTGCACTCTTTTCTTCACTTCTCTAACACACTCTCCATTACTTTGCACTGTTGAACCCAGGTACCTGAACTCCTCCACCTTCTCCAGCTCTTCTCCCTGCAACCGCACAACTCCACTGCCCTCCCTCTCATTCACACACATGTACTCTGTCTTACTCCTACTGAGTTTCATTCCCCTTCTCTCCAGCGCATATCTCCACCTCTCCAGGCTCTTCTCAACCTGCTCCCTACTCTCACAACAAATCACAATATCATCCGCAAACATCATAGTCCAGGGAGACTCCTGTCTGACCTCGTCCGTCAACCTGTCCATCACCACTGCAAACAGGAAGGGGCTCAGGGCCGATCCTTGATGCAGTCCAACCTTCACCCTGAACCAGTCTGTCGTTCCTACTGCACACTTCACTGCCGTCACACTGTCCTCATACATGTCCTGCACCACCCTCACATACTTCTCTGACACACCTGACTTCCTTATACAATACCACAACTCCTCTCTTGGCACCCTGTCGTACGCCTTCTCTAAATCCACAAATACACAATGCAATTCCTTCTGTCCTTCTCTATACTTCTCCATCAACATTCTTAATGCAAATAATGCACATAGTGTTACTGCAAGACTGCACATCTCCTTTATGCTTAAAGATCGGTACCAGCACACTTCTTCTCCATTCCTCAGGCATCTTCTTACCTTCCAAAATCCTGTTAAACAATCTGGTCAAAAACTCCACTGCCATCTCTCCTAAACATCTCCACGCTTCTACCGGTATGTCATCTGGTCCAACCAACTTTCCACTCTTCATCCTCTTAATCACTGCTCTCACTTCCTCCTTACTAATCCTATCCACATCCTGCTTCACCAACTCCACATCATCCAACCTTCTTTCTCTCTGATTTTCCTCATTCATCAGCTGCTCAAAATACTCCCTCCACCTTCTCAACACACTCTCCTCACTAGTCAACACATTTCCCTCTCCATCATTTACTGCTCTAACTTGCAGTACATCCTTTCCGGCTCGGTCCCTCTGCCTGGCCAATCAGTACAAATCCTTTTCTCCTTCCTTAGTGTCCAACCTCTCATACAGCTCCTCATATGCCTTTTCCTTGGAATAGAATAAATATGAATATACTAATGAATAAATATAATTCTATAAATAATAAATGTGTTATAATATATATATCTTTCACTCTTATATATTATTATATATCACTCTTTCTGCAGCATCTTGTCTAAAAACAAACAGCACCTGATTCTCCTCTAAAGATCAGAAGCCAGCGATCAACTATCGGTGCCTCAAAAGGGAAATTTAAGTGTGAAAGTACAACCTTTATTATCAGATAGAGATATAATATGAGTAAAATATTTAAAATGAAAAGAATAATGTCTCTGGCATTCTTCAGAGGGTGTAATTTGGGGACCCCTGGGTTACACTAACTATGGGTAATAACAGGTAGAAAAGCTCTCCATTGTAACAATTGTAGGTTACAGTGTGTCTGTTTGGCCAGTTACGACTATTTAAGTAGTTTTTTGTCGTTTTTACAGACAGCATGGAGATTAAAAGTCATCATGAATCTGTAATAACAGCTATGTTACAATAGCATGCAGTTTTTATTAAACATTTAATATCTTTATTTTCCACATGAACAGTATACATCTCTATGATTTTTGCTTTGTATTAAGCATTTTTCTGTCTTTAGTTAAAAACCTGTACCAACTGCAACCAATTTCCAGATTTTGAAGGATAAGTCCTATTTTAATATTTAACTATTACTGTATAATAATTGTTTTAAAGTTACAGCAATGTTTTATTAGAAAAAAGTGAGCATTTTATTAAGAGATTATAAACTGAAAATGAAGAACAACCCAAACTTTGTACTGCCCTAAATTACTTGTGACTTGTTTTTGTTTCTTGTAGAGCTTCCTGGGATTGTGGCATCTCTTAAAAATGTCGTAGAGGCCATGAAATGAGGCTCATCTTACAGCTCAAGTTAAAGCCCGAGTTCTGAAGAGAGAGACGTCTTCCTGCATCCCCAGAAATGGTTAGAAAAACCTAATGATTATCCAGATGTTATAGTTGCAATCATTTATTTTAGCTGTCTCATTGTGTATCCATGACCATTTGAGAAAATGTAGTAGTGTAGTGATAGTGTTAGTTTTTTTATGAATCATTTTCATAACAGTCTTGATTCTTATTCTACCCTGGTTGCCCTCGCTGATTCGGATGTTGCAGTCCCAATGAGGATCTTCAAAAGACTCAACAAATCACCACTTTCTCTTTTTACTCAGGACCTGCTTACATTACTTTTTGGAAAAGAAACTTTAGCAAGCTGCACACTCATTGGGAAATGTTGGATTCAAACCTTAAAGGACCAGTTGGACCCTCACAAGGTCAATGTGCTCATAGATATGTTTAGTTCCTGTACAACATCCCCTTTTTTATTTATTATTTTTGATCTTCCTACATGTAAAGTATTTAATATTATGCAAAAAGTAAAACATTTTAAATTGCTGTACATTATGATGCAGTAATTGTGGGCTGGGTATTTGTACTGAAGCACAAAAGCTTTGTTGTCATACTGTGAAATGTTGTGTAGACCTCACAACAGTTCAGCAAGACTTGTTGCTATTTTTCTACAAATTTTATATATAAACTCCTATTCTAAATGTACACTATATTTCATGTCTAATGTTAAAATTAATTAAAAAAAAATTGGTGCAATGGAAAACATTTCACTTTATCGTCTTGAAAAATGAGAAAATTCAGAGAAATATCCATCCATCCATCTTCTCCCGCTTATCCGAGGCCGGGTCACGGGGGCAGCAGTCTAAGCAAAGATGCCCAGACTTCCCTCTCCCTAGCCACTTCTTCCAGCTCTTCCGGGGGGACACCAAGGCGTTCCCAGGCCAGCCGGGAGACATAGTCTCTCCAGCGTGTCCTAGGTCTTCCCCAGGGTCTCCTCCCAGTGGGAGGCGCCCGGAACACCTTCCCAGGAAGGCGTCCAGGAGGCATCCGGAACAGATGCCCGAGCCACCTCAGCTGACCCCTCTCGATGTGGAGGAGCAGCGGATCTACTCTGAGCTCCTCCCGAGTGACTGAGCTTCTCACCCTATCTCTAAGGGATCTCCCAGCCACCGTGCGGAGAAAGCTCATTTCGGCCGCCTGTGTCCGGGATCTTGTCCTTTCGGTCATGACCCAGAGCTCATGACCATAGGTGAGAGTAGGAACGTAGATTGACCGGTAAATCGAGAGTTTCGCCTTGCGGCTCAGCTCTTTCTTCACCACGACAGACCGGTACATCGACTGCATTACTGCAGAAGCTGCACCGATCCGTCTGTCAATCTCCCGTTCCACCCTTCCCTCACTCGTGAACAAAACCCCAAGATACTTAAACTCCTCCACTTGCGGCAGGAACTCCCCACCAACCTGAAGTGGGCAAGCCACCCTTTTCCGACTGAGGACCATGGCCTCGGATTTGGAGGTGCTGATTCTCATCCCAGCCGCTTCACACTCGGCTGCAAACCGTCCCAGTGCATGCTGAAGGTCCTGGTCTGATGAAGCCAACACGACAACATCATCTGCAAAGAGCAAAGACAAAATCGTGTCGTCACCAAATCAGACACCCTCCGGCCCCTGGCTGCGCCTAGAAATTCTGTCCATAAAAATTATGCACAGAACCGGTGACAAAGGGCAGCCCTGCCGGAGTCCAACATGCACCGGGAACAAGTCTGACTTACTGCCGGCAATGCGAACCAAGCTCCTGCTTCGGTCGTACAGGGACCAGACAGCCCTTAGTAAAGGACCCCCGACCCCATACTCCCGGAGCACCCTCCACAGGCCGCCGCGAGGGACACAGTCGAATGCCTTTTCCAAATCCACAAAACACATGTGGACTGGTTGGGCAAACTCCCATGAACACTCCAGCACCCTGTAGAGGGTATAGAGCTGGTCCAGTGTTCCACGGCCTGGACGAAAACCACACTGTTCCTCCTGAATCCGAGGTTCTACTATCGGCCGTATTCTCCTCTCCAGTACCCTGGCATAGACTTTCCCAGGTAGACTGAGAAGTGTGATCCCCCTATAGTTGGAACACACCCTCCGGTCCCCCTTCTTAAAAAGAGGGACCACCATCCCGGTCTGCCATTCCAGAGGCACTGTCCCCGACCACCACGCGATGCTGCAGAGGCGTGTCAGCCAAGACAGCCCCACAACATCCAGAGACTTGAGGTACTCAGGGCGGATCTCATCCACCCCCGGTGCCTTGCCACCGAGGAGTTTCTTTACTACCTCGGTGACTTCAGCTTGGGTGATGGACGAGTCCACCTCTGAGCCCTCAGCCTCAATGGAAGACGTGACGGCGGGATTGAGGAGATCCTCGAAATATTTCTTCCACCGTCCAACGACATCCCCAGTTGAGGTCAACAGCTCCCCACCTCTACTGTAAACAGCATTGGTAGGGCACTGCTTTCCTCTCCTGAGGCGCCGGACGGTTTGCCAGAATCTCTTCAAGGCCAGCCGATAGTCCTTCTCCATGGCCTCACCGAACTCCTCCCAGGCCCGAGTTTTTGCCTCGACAACCACCCGGGCTGCAGTTCGCTTGGCCTGCCGGTACCCGTCAGCTGCCTCAGAAGTCCCACAAGCCAACCAGGCCCGATAGGACTCCTTCTTCAGCTTGACGGCATTCCTTACTTCCGGTTTCCACCACCGGGTTCGGGGATTGCCGCCTCGACAGGCAACGGAGACCTTACTGCCACAGCTCCTAGCGGCCGCTTCGACAATGGAGGTGGAGAACATGGTCCACTCGGACTCAATATCTCCGGCCTTCCTTTGGGATCTGGTCAAAGCTCCGCCGGAGGTGGGAGTTGAAGATCTCTCTGACAGGAGACTCGGCCAAACGTTCCCAGCAGACCCTCACAGTACGCTTGGGTCTTCCGAGTCTGTCCAGCTTCCTCCCCCGCCATCGGATCCAACTCACCACCAGGTGGTGATCAGTTGACAGCTCCGCCCCTCTCTTTACCCGAGTGTCCAAGACATACGGCCGCAGGTCAGATGAAACGACCACAAAGTCGATCATCGACCTACGGCCTAGGGTGTCCTGGTGCCACGTGCACTGATGGACACCCTTATGCTTGAACATGGTGTTCGTTATGGACAAACTGTAACTAGTACATAAGTCCAATAACTGAACACCGCTCGGGTTCAGATCAGGGGGGCCGTGCCTCCCAATCACGCCCCTCCAGGTGTCACTGTCGCTGCCCACGTGAGCATTGAAGTCTCCTAGTAGAACAACGAAGTCCCCAGTCGGAGCACTGTCCAGCACCCCTCCCAGAGACCCCAAGAAGGCCGGGTACTCTACACTGCCGTTTGGCCCGTAGGCACACACGACAGTGAGAGACCTATCCCCGACCCATAGGCGCAGGAAAACGACCCTCTCATTTACCGGGGTAAACTCCAACACATGGCGGCTGAGCTGGGGGGCTATAAGCAAACCCACACCAGCCCGACGCCTTTCACCATGGGCAACTCCAGAGTGGTGAAGAGTCCATCCTCTCTCGAGGAGTGTGGTTCCAGAGCCCAGGCCATGCGTAGAGGTGATCCCGACTATCTCTAGTCGGAACCCAGAGCCACTGAATAACGCTGCATAACTGTGTCACTTTCATAAAGCCTGCAGGTCTCCAGTCAGGGTGAGGAACCGATGAAGAACTACACTCCGTTTACAATAATAAAACCAAACATTTATAGCCTCATCATAAACTTTAGAATAAAGAAGTGTAAAGTTACAGATGTAAATAATTACAGCTTTGAACTTTAATTTATATGTTATGAACTCAAACTCTTTCATCTCAGAGAATTGGGAGAATTTTATTTGCAGGATTAAAGAAAATTTTAATCTTCATCCGGCTTCAAATATTCAGCATTTACTGTGACAGGAAGTGACATCACCAATCAGGCAGGAAACAGGTGAAACGTGTGAATTGGTGGTTCACCTGCACTTCTTGATTAGCGTGACTGACGTGTTTAAGAGCACACGCAGCGCAGTACACTGATTGGAGGGCTGAATAAAGAGGCGGAGTCTGGGCTGTGGGTGGTGGTCATCTTTAATAGCATGGTATCAAACAGCTGTACATTTATTTGCCTTTCTTGGCCTTGATCTTCCTCAGGTAGAACTCCAGTTCTTTTTTTCCCTCCAGGACGTAGCCATCGGCTCTACCACACTGTCCCGGTCTTGAAGAAATGCATGCTGGGAACACACATACACACAGTTTATTACAGCGCTGTACAGAAAGTGTGTGTAGATGTTTGAGGAATTAGTTTGGAGTCAGAAAGTGGTAAGGGTTCAGCACTGTTCATCAGTAGCAGAACTGGATAAGAATTTCATAATGAGTGTTGCATTCTGGGAAATGGGATGTGGGATTGATGGTACACGAGTCTCACCGAGGAGCTTGCCCTGCTGGAACTGCTCGTCCAAAAGAGAATTGATCTTGCTGTTCTTTCTGCGCTTGTCAAACTTCTTCTGGACTTTCCTGGACCTCTTCTTGTTCAGGATGTCCTCCTCTTCAGGGGTCTGGAAGGAGACGACAGGAGGTTACTAAACAGGACCATCACACTCCGATAAATAATAAACATCTAACCATACTGAAATAAATGACCCGAATAATCTGATCTGTACTGCTTATGATGCTCCTGTGAGATCTTTCTACTCCATTCTGACCTCAGAGTCTTTCTCAGAGTGTTCGACTGCATCAGAGTCATTCAGGAGCAGAACTGGACAACAATCTCATCACAGAAATACCTCAAACACTTACACATGTTTAGCAGACCACCAAGCTACCACCTACACCCTGTAAAATAAACGTCTCTGATGTTTGAGTGTAGATCATAAGCAGTGTTCCTCACCTGAGCAGCTTGTGTGTGTTCATGCTAAAATCTAAATTTGTTTAAAAGAAACCTCTCACTCCTGTTTAGAAGTTATTTACCATGTTAGTCAGTAGGGGGCAGTGCCGCTCTAACGGCTCGACATGATTATAAAGTTAAATCAGACATGCCCAAAGTCCGGCCCCCGGGCCAAATGCGGCCCGCGTTCATATTTCCACTGGCCCGAAGCCTCTGTCATAAAATCAGTAATATATGGCCCGCCAGTACTGTTGTCCACAGTATAAAATACACGCGTAAAAAAAGCAATTTTATATTTCACCACAAGATGGCAGTAAACTTGTGGCCGAACTCCCGCGACCCCGTTTTGCGCCTGATCTGTTTTTTGCCCATTTCTAAAATCGCAACTGGAAGTAAGAAAAGGAAAGTTGACAGCGAGTGCCGTCGTTTCCAGGACAAGTGGAAATCGGAATATTTTTTTACTGAGTTACGAAACAACTGTGTCTCCCTAATTTGCCAAGAGACTGTGGCTGTGTTCAAGGAGTTCAATATAAAGAGGCACTACCAGACGAAACATGCTGAATTCGACAAGCTAACTGGGAACCAAAGTACACACATCCTCTACTTAAGTAGAAGTACAGATACTCATGTTTTAAAATATTCGGGTAAACGTTGAAGTACTGAT
>NC_139581.1:375000-412500 GCF_946808225.1 Silurus aristotelis
GTTGTGTTTATCTGTGTGTGTAACTGTGTGTAACTGTGTGCTATTCATGATCCAGACTGAATGAGGTCTCAGTAAGGAAGTCTAGGATCCAGTTGAAGAGAGAAGTGATCAGGGATCACACACTCTCTCACTGGGCCTTGGCACCAGCACGCAGGACAGAGGAGCCCGGGGTGGCTCTGAGGTCAAGGTCATAGAACCTGACGAAGGTCAGCGGGGTGGACCAACAGATGTCACAGATGTCCTGGAGTGGGACTCCAGCGGACCAGGCCGTAGAGGCCGCCACACTCCCGGGTGGAGTGAGCTCGAACCCCAAGCGGTGCGGGGAGGCCAGAGGACTCGTGAGCCGACACAATCGCATCCACAACCCATCTGCTCAAAGTCTGCTTATTGCGATATTGGTATGCCACGCCCCCGAAGGACAGCGCATGGGTTTGGTGTCAGGTCTGGACTGGCATGAAAAGAAGAACTGTGTGAGAAGTTCAGGATCCTCGATGCCTGTTTGAGTTGAGTTGAGTTGAGAGAAATTGAAGGTTTTTGTGGTTTGTGTAAATGATGATGTAAATCGATGCATCACTCCTCCTCCAGGGCCAAAATACCAACACCAGTGTTACTCTCAGGTGGGGAACGTTTGTAGACCCCAGTGCATTCTGGGATCTGAAGTTTAATTCCCTTTCCACTGATCAAGACCTTTCCTTTACTGCACCTGGTATCTGCAGCTCTGTGTGTAACTGTGTTTATCTGTGTGTGGTTGTGTTTATCTGTGTGTGGTTGTGTTTATCTGTGTGTAACTGTGTTTATCTGTGTGTAACTGTGTTTATCTGTGTGTAACTTTGTTTATCTGTGTGTAACTGTGTTTATCTGTGTGTGGTTGTGTTTATCTGTGTACAACTGTGTTTATCTGTGTACAACTGTGTTTATCTGTGTGTGGTTGTGTTTATCTGTGTGTAACTGTGTTTATCTGTGTGTGGTTGTGTTTATCTGTGTGTGGTTGTGTTTATCTGTGTGGTTGTGTTTATCTGTGTGTGGTTGTGTTTATCTGTGTGTGGTTGTGTTTATCTGTGTGTGGTTGTGTTTATCTGTGTGGTTGTGTTTATCTGTGTGTAACTGTGTTTATCTGTGTGTGGTTGTGTTTATCTGTGTGTAACTGTGTTTCTCTGTGTGTGGTTGTGTTTATCTGTGTGTGGTTGTGTTTATCTGTGTGTGGTTGTGTTTATCTGTGTGTAACTGTGTTTATCTGTGTGTAACTGTGTTTATCTGTGTGGGTGTGTTTATCTGTGTGTGGTTGTGTTTATCTGTGTGTAACTGTGTTTATCTGTGTGTGTGGTTGTGTTTATCTGTGTACAACTGTGTTTATCTGTGTGTGGTTGTGTTTATCTGTGTGTAACTGTGTTTATCTGTGTGTGGTTGTGTTTATCTGTGTGTGGTTGTGTTTATCTGTGTGGTTGTGTTTATCTGTGTGGTTGTGTTTATCTGTGTGTAACTGTGTTTATCTGTGTGTGGTTGTGTTTATCTGTGTGTGGTTGTGTTTATCTGTGTGTGGTTGTGTTTATCTGTGTATAACTGTGTTTATCTGTGTGTGGTTGTGTTTATCTGTGTGTAACTGTGTTTCTCTGTGTGTGGTTGTGTTTATCTGTGTGTAACTGTGTTTATCTGTGTGTGGTTGTGTTTATCTGTGTGTAACTGTGTTTATCTGTGTGTAACTGTGTTTATCTGTGTGTGGTTGTGTTTATCTGTGTGTGGTTGTGTTTATCTGTGTGTGGTTGTGTTTATCTGTGTATAACTGTGTTTATCTGTGTGTAACTGTGTTTATCTGTGTGTGGTTGTGTTTATCTGTGTGTGGTTGTATTTATCTGTTTGTAACTGTGTTTATCTGCGTGTGGTTGTGTTTATCTGTGTGTGGTTGTGTTTATCTGTGTGTAACTGTGTTTATCTGTGTGTGGTTGTGTTTATCTGTGTGTGATTGTGTTTATCTGTGTGTAACTGTGTTTATCTGTGTGTGGTTGTGTTTATCTGTGTATAACTGTGTTTATCTGTGTGTGGTTGTGTTTATCTGTGTGTAACTGTGTTTATCTGTGTGTGGTTGTGTTTATCTGTGTGTGGTTGTGTTTATCTGTGTGTAACTGTGTTTATCTGTGTGTGGTTGTGTTTATCTGTGTGTGTAACTGTGTGTAACTGTGTGCTATTCATGATCCAGACTGAATGAGGTCTCAGTAAGGAAGTCTAGGATCCAGTTGAAGAGAGAAGTGATCAGGGACCAGGTTCATCTCACAACCAGGTTCTAAGTTGAAGTAAACACACAAGACGCCACAACACAGTGCTGCATTTCTGCTGATCGAATAATGGAATCTGGAACTTTGTCACTGAGGCTCGTTTTCATGAACAAAAATGCAGCAGACCTTAAAATCTTGCCGTGTATCATCTTTTCTTTCCAGCAGTTTACTCTGTAGGATGATTATTGGTTGATATCAGTATTTTAGCAGTCTGGTGATGGTACACATGAACACCAGGTGCTGTAAAGATCAGGTTTATTTGCGGTTAAGGAACAGTGTTTGAGACTCTGGTTCCAGTGAAAGGAAATTGTAATGCTACAGCTGTCAGTTCTCTGGAGAATCCTGACTTCCAGCAATCCACAAAGCCTACAGAGCCAAAGACCCGAAACCCACATATACTCCTTTCAGAGCCACTGATCATAGAATCACTGTGGAATATTAGTGTGTTTAACTCCAAGACTGTGCCAAACACTGTTTCTGTAGTTTTAATATCTTGTACCATTAATATCTGTTTAATGGTACACATCTCTAGATTAATCAGACTGTGTACAACATCTGCATCTGTCTGTGCGTTTCATAAAACAACAACACTGTACAGTTCCATACACCTGTGTGCTTTTCATTCTGATGTGTATCTTCTAGTCATGGAGATGGTCCGTAAGAACGTCAAGAACGACAACATCATCACCAAGCGTGACTACAAGAATCTCAACCAGCCCAATGACACAGGAGAGAAGATCATCATCAACCTCCTGGATAATGTGATGGGAAAGGGTGATCAGACGTGTCAGAAACTTCTGAAGCTGTTGGAGAAAAAAGATCGTCTCTAGGTTACGACCGTAACCGTAGTTCCCCGAGGGAACGAGACGCTGCGTCGAAACGCTATAGGAACGCCCCTGCGTGACCGCGCTTTGAACCACGTGTGTAATCTGCGCTTCCTGTTCCAGGACCAGAGCCTGCTCGGGTCCCACCAGGGTGGGACACATCCCGTTGAAACGGGGAGGAGAGGACGCGAACTGGATCGTGTAACCGCCCTCTATGGTCCGCAGGACCCACCGGGAGACTTCTGGCAGCCTCTCCCAAGCCGCCAGAAAGTTCCTTAGGGGAACCAGCCCCTCGGGGCTGGCCTCTGACCCACTCAGAGCAGCTGGGGCGGAGCCCTGCAGCTGATGACACCTCGTGAGAGGCGGCGGGTCTCCCCCATCCGTACCGAGACTCTGGGCGGAAGTGGAGGGAGACGCCCGCTGAAGGGAGGCCGTGCTCTGAAGCACATCCTGTGGCAGAGTCAACGGCCCGCCCCCCTGGTGGTGCGGGGGAGGGACGGGCACCATAGCGAGAGGTGTGCACCGTCCCTTCGACTGAAGATCGTCAGGATTTCCGCACCACAGCCCGTTTGCTGGAGGCGAGGGTGACCCTTAGGTCAGCCCGCTCCTTCTTGGGCCCAGAGCGACGCCTCAGACCCTTAGGCCCTGCCCGCGGAGACCGGGTGGCAACGCTCTGTTTCTGGGCTTCGCGGTGCCCGGAGGGACCGGGCTGGGGCTGCCGCTGACCAGCCCCACGTGATCGGCGAGGGAGGTACTGCTGAAACGCAGCCGACTGCTTCTTAGACTCCTGAAACCTGTTCACGACCGCTGTCACCGCGTCGCCAAACAGGCCAGGAGGAGCCATCGGTGCGTTCAAGAGCACAGCTCGATCCTTGTCCGGGAGGTCGGACAAGGTGAGCCACAGATGCCTCTTTGTGGCCACCAGGGCCGCCATGGACCGACCAACGGCCCGCGCCGTGTGCTTCGTGGCCCGAAGGGTTAAGTCGGCAGCGCGACCGGACTCCTTAATGTCAGAGGCCCCAGAGCTAAGTCCCTCATCCAAATCACGTAGCAGGTCAGCCTAGTATGCCTGCAACACACCCATGGTGTGGAGACATCCCGCAGCCTGACCTGCTGCCGCGTAAGCCTTCCCTACCAAAGCCGATGTAGCACGTAGCGGCTTAGTAGGGAACATCGGAGCCTTTAGCGACGAAGCCACGCCAGGAGAGAGATAGCTGGCTAGCGTCTCTTCAACACGCAGCATTGCCCCATAGCCGCACGCCTTAGCCCCAACCACATTCGCATAGAGCGAGGAGTGGTGAGACGAAGAACGCGCTAAGTACGGGGTCTCCCTGGAAGCGACACAGGACGCAGAAAGCGCTCATCCAGCTTACTGGGTGCGCGCTGTTTCTGCTGCTCCACCGGCCAAGCTAGATCCAGCTTAGCAACGGCTCGTGTCACGACCTTGAGGAGTTCCTCGTACAGCACAGGCTGCGAGGACTCCACGGGCTGGCTAGCATCCATCAGCTCACCCTCCTCGGAAAAAGAGACATGTAATGCCGCGCTGCTCGTACCGGGAGAAGAAGCAGCCATCGGGCCTGCTTCTCCGATAGAGCCGAAGCTCAATTCAGCCGACGAAGCTGAAGCTGACTCATCCGACTCCAACCCCACCGCTAAATCGGCCTGCGAGCCCCACGAGCGCCGGCGCCGCTTCGCCTCGGCGAGAGCGGGACCGGAGCCGCAAGGGAGAGAGCTTTTCTCAAAGAGCGCTCTCCGAGAGCGAAGCGTGCGCATAGCCATCCGGCTACAATGTGAGCAATCGACACCCTCGAGAGCCGATTGTGCATGCTCCACTCCCAAGCAAACAACGCACCGATCATGCGAATCCTTGCCGGTATTGAATCGCGGACACGGATGAACGCACCTACGGAAACTTTGCCTGCCAGCCATCACTCGATCAGAAACACAGCGAAACAGCGCTTACCTGAACGAGCTGAAAGCTAGCGTCTGGTCCATCTCGCAGCCATTTGTAGCCATTTGTAGCCATTTGTAGCTTAGGTTCCAGAAAAAGTGAACCAACATGACTCCCATTCCAGATTTCAGCACCACGCAGTTCCGTCTGGACTGCGGCTCATCGGATCCGACTTTAACGTACAACAAGACGATGAGCCGAAGCGCACGTCTGAGTTCTGTACGTGTTGTTTAGAGAGCAGACAGACGTCTGGAGTGATGTCTATCATGGAACCACCTGCCCAGTCACCACACCTCAATCTTACTGAACTGCTCTGAGATAAAGAAGAAAACTGGTGAAGAACATCTTTGAATGTTTGCAGCTGTCTGTAGACTGAGTGTGTAAATCTGTTCTTCATGATAAGGGAGGATTTTTCACTGAGGATCAAGTGGAACATCTGGATATTTATAGATTTGTTTGGTTAAAGTTAATCTTTATACTTTTGCATTACTGAGTTTGTTGCATAGAAACAAAAGGAACATGTAGGTGTCTCTCAAACACCATCAAACACTCACACAGTTTAGACTCCAGAACTCAGAAACTGCACTTCCACGTCCTTCACAGTAAAATGAGCTACAGAAATGTTTAATTAATAATTCATGTGTTTTCAGATTTCTGAATATAAAATGTCCAGTAGACCACGTGGTGTTTGTCTGATCATCTACAATATGGACTTTGGTGACCCTAAAAAGTAGAGACATGGTGTCAGGGATCCACCTGCCATGCCCCCCTTCGGTGGCTCTCTATGCCTCCGCTCTCCCAAGAGCTCCAGGTTTAACCACACACAGCTGGAGCTCATCACCAATCATGCCTCCTCTCTCTCTGGAGCTCCAGGTTTAACGATGCACGCCTGAAGCTCATCATCACTCCACCCCGTTCCTACATAAACCCCTCGCTCACATTCACTCGCCGTTCGTTATTGCATGTGTTGGACTCTACGTACGGCTGGATGTGTGGGTTCAGTGTTTCCCGTTCTATTCGGGTTCCGCTATCCAGTACCGGCTTCACTTCTCCTCCACGCATCTCCGATCCGCTACGCTTCTCCCCAAGCATACCTCAGACTCTCTCACAGGACTTGTGTATGCGTGAGTCTGTGTGTGTGTGTGTGTGTGTGTGTGTGTGTGTGTTTGCACGCGTGTGTGTGTGCTGGTGTATGTCCCTCTCACTCACTCTTGTCAATAAACCTGAGCGAGCTGTATTCCGGCATCCGCCTCCTGTTTTACTCGCACCCTGACAGAATAACGAACCTCCCAAAGGGGAATATACAAAAAACAAAAAAAGGAAAGATGATCGGATTACCGCCGTGGTCCCGGTGCGAACCGAACCTCGGAGGAAGGATTCGCTCCGCCGCAATGAAGCGGCCGCCAAGCTCCGCCCCAGAAAAGACCCTGACATCTGCTGCCGTTTCACGCAATTCGTGCTCGGCAGCGCCACGCCCCCTCGGTCACGTCACGGGATTCCCGGCTCGCTTCTACGGCAAAACGGCAGAATGGGGCAGATTTTTTACGGCGTGTAGGTGGATATGTGGAGTCGAATTCAGCCTCCTACATAACGGAAGGAGCAAAGATCGTGCTCCACATCTCTCTGCTGTCTGGGTAATCCCTCTCTTTCGCCAGCGAGTTGTGGAGTACAACTGGAGGCGAGTTCGTCTCGTGCTCCCGGTTTATCCAGCTTCTCATCAGGGAACTAGGGATGGTCACCGCAGATCTCCACCATCTCTCTCTTGCTCCCGAGAGCACGGATCCGCCCCAGTGCTCCCCGGAGAGCTCGGTTCCACACCAAAGTCTCCCTGAAGGCACCGTTCCGCACCAGGATCTCCAGGGGATCTCCGCCCTACTCCAGACCCTGCTCCAGACCCTGCTCCAGGACCTCTAGGAGATCTCCGCCCTGCTCCAGGCCCTCCAGAACGGCTCCGCTCTGCCCCAGGACCTCCAGGAGATCCTCACCCTGCTCCAGGATCTCCATTAGAGCTCAGCTCCGCTCCTGAACCTCCATGAGAGCTCAGCTCCGTTCCAGGACCTCCAGGAGAGCTCCGCTCCGTTCCAGGACCTCCAGGAGAGCTCAGTTCCAGCATGCCTCAGAGAGCTCAGCTCCGCTCCAGGACCTCCAGGAGAGCTCAGCCCAGCTCCAGCATGTCTCCGAGAGCTCCTCTCAGCTCCAGCATGTCTCCAAGAGCTCCTCTCAGCTCCAGCATGTGTCCGAGAGCCCTTCTCAGCTCCAGCATGTCTCCGAGAGCCCTTCTCAGCTCCAGCATGTCTGCGAGAGCTCCTCTCCGCTCCAGCATGTCTTCGAGAGCTCCTCTCCGCTCCAGCATGTCTCTGTGAGCTTCTCTCCACTCCAACAGGCCTCCGTGAGCTCCTCTCAGCTCCTGGCGATCTCAGTTCCGCTCCAGGACCTCCAGGACAGCTCCGTTCCACCCCGGAGCTCCCCAGAGCACTCAGCGCAGCCCCAAGGCTGCAAAGAGAACGTCGTACCGCCGCCTGGCCGCAAGGAGAAGGTCATATCACCTCCGTCCGCCTGTGACGGTGGCATGGCAACCCACGGTTCCTCTCAGAGACCCAGGTCGCTTCCAGAGCCATCCGGCAGTGATGTCACGGTCCCAGACTCCTCTGAGGGCGACACCACAGCCCCAAGCTCCTCCGATGGCGACACCACAGCCCCAAGCTCCTCCGATGGCGACACCACAGCCCCAAGCTCCTCCGATGGCGACGTCCCGCCTCCGAGCTCCTCCGATGGCGACGTCCCGCCTCCGAGCTCCTCCGATGGCGACGTCCCGCCTCCGAGCTCCTCCGATGGCGGCGTCACGCCTCCGAGCTCCTCCGATGGCGACGACACGCCTCCGAGCTCCTCCGAAGGCGACGTCTCGCCCCCGAGCTCTTCCGATGCCGACGTCTCTCTCTTGGTTTTCCCTGAAGGCGATGTCTCAGCCCCAAGTCTACCAAAAAGGCGATGCAACACCTCCTAGACCATCTGAAGGTGGAGTCACGCCTCCGCGTTCCACTCCAGGCAACGTTTCGCCTCCGGGTTCCTCTCCGAGCGACATAACACCTCCGTGTCCCTTTCCGGGCGACGTCTCTCCTCCAGGTCCCCCGGAGGATGACATTGCACTTCCAGATTCCTCTGAAGGCGTCGTCTCGGCTCACAGTCCCGGCGAAGGTGTCACCGCGTGTCTCGTCTACACCGAGTGCATCACACACTCTCCGGTCTCATGCAACATAGCTCCGCTCCTGATCTCCGTGGTTGGCACCCCTTCGGTCCAGGTCTCCACAAAAGGCGTCACTCCGTTCCGGTCCTCCGTGCTGGACATCACTCCACTCTAGACCTCCCCAGTGGGCGTCATTCCGCCCCTGATTGCCGCCGAGTGCGTCACTCGGTTTCGGGTCTCTGCCGTGGAGGTCACTCAGCCTCTGGACTCCACTGCGGGCACAGCTTGGCCCCTGTCCTACGCCGGAGCCGTTTCTCCGCCTCCGGCCTCCGCTGATGTCTTTCCGTCCCGTGTCTCCGGGATGGGCATCATCCGGTTCCTGCGCTCCGCCTGGACTGTCACCCCGCCTCAGGTCCTTCCCGGCCTTCCCCGGTTCCGCAGCGGCTCTGACCAGGCCCCTTTCGACCCTGGACGGACACCAGGATCCTTCTCCGAGTGCCTTGGCCCTCCGGACATCTGTGGGTTTGGGGCGTCAGGTGCCACCCCTATGGGGGGGTAATGTCAGGGATCCACCTGCCTGGCCCCCCTTTGGTGGCTCCTGAATAGAGTTGTGATGTAGGACGTGATGAGATGTTGAAACAGACACATCATGTGATCTTTGAGAATAAGACAAAATTGTTCTGTTCTGCTGTTTATCTCTCAGATGCTCTTAATAAGGTGTTTGTTTGGCTGGGTTTCACTGTGGAGGTGCACAAGGACAAAACCGCTGAGCAGATGAAGACCATCCTGAAGACATATGGCCAAAAGCAGCATGAAGGTGACTGTTTTGTGTGCTGCATCCTCAGCCATGGCACCACTAATGGAGTTTATGGAACAGATAACACATTAGTTTTAAGGGATGACCTCTACAGACCATTTGATGGAGCTTCCTGCCCGAGTCTAAACAATAAGCCCAAAGCGTTCTTCATCCAGGCCTGCCGTGGGAATCTGTACCATCCAATAGTCCAGTATGATGGCCACAATGAAGAGAATGCAGGAGAGGAAACAGAGGAAGAGGAAGAATTAGACACAGATGTTGGAGAGGTCATCCTGAATGGGAAAGATTTCTTCATGGCAAGGTCGACTATAAAAGGGTACTTCTCTCTGAGATCCACAATATCTGGTTCCTGGTTTATCCAGTCTCTGTGTAAGCAGCTGCAAGACTTCTGTCCACTGTAAGTACTAAATAAGAGGAAAGTAAGTAACTATTAATATGTTCACTGTAAAAAAATCACTTTTATATTTCAGTCATTTTGAGTATTTTTTATTTCTATTTGAACTTCAAGCGTTTTCAACTTTTTTCAAAAAGTTTCCCGAAAGGAACTGATATTACATTTAGTGTGATGGTGACGTGTCTCCTGTGCTGCACTGTGGTGTTAATCATCTTTCAATCTGTATCGCAGGAATAAAGACATCAACTTCATCCTTATGAAGACCAATGAGGAAGTTAGTAGAGAAATTGCTACAATCATAGACAAACTGTCCAAACCGGTTCAGCGCAGAAAAGTCAAGCAGATGCCGATCTATAAATCAACTCTGACCAAGATTCTGGTGTTCAAACCTGTTCACATCTAACTTCACTTTACACAACCAGTTCACATGATCAGATCTTTATTTCTATTGTAGAGACACTGCACGTGTTCACTGGCCCTCAGTTATGAAGATGCATGTAGGTTTAAATCATTTCTACAAGTGTTTACAAAATAAATACATTAATAACGAAAGTCCTCCTCGTGTCGTCCTGTTTATTACACTAAAGTGTTCATCAGACGTCCTGAAGAGCTTCAGAGCCTCGGAAACAGAAACCACGTGTAAATCACTTGAATACAAACTAAAAGCACACCCGGAACTTTTAGTAATAAACAGTTACTTTTTTATTAGTGTTTTAAAGTTTATCAAATAAAGAATCCAATATAAAAAGGAATCCGGCGTTTGTCTGCTTTCGCGTTCTAAACTGGGAAAAATAAAATCACTATTTGTTTATCATATTTCACTTTTTGAGTCACATATACAAGGAATTGTAAATAACTGAGAATTTATTTAAAAATACATGCTAGCACAACAAAAGTCTCCAAAATGTTGCACCGACATCTTCAACAAAGTTTTCTGGACAAACATTTTTATGTTGAAACAGTAACGTTGATGTTTAAATATTTCGCACGAGTGATGAGTCGTGAAAATCGCGCTAGTGCACGGGGTTTCCCTGCTCCAGTTCCAGGGTTTTCTCGTCTCCAATCGATCCCAGTGTCTAATTAGACTTTGCTTTTATTGTGATTGATCGGGGATCTTATTATTGCTGCTGTATGTGAATAATTACAATAGTTTTGATTGTAAGCATGTGATTAATTGTATATTCCCAACCCGATAATTGTGTACGGGTAAAACGCATGCGTAGTGTAAACGGTGTTAACTCATACATTTTGTCACATTTACAAAAAGACTTCAGTGTAACAGCATTTTTAAAATCGTTTGAAATAAATACTAACTGTAGTAAATTATTTGTGAACTCTTCTGGGTGTCATAACATTTCATTAATAACTTAGTTTTGTTTTGCAACAACGCACATTTAAAATGTTTTTCATCCTAAATTCATAAATATACATTTAATATTTACACAAAAAAAGTAATTATTAAAAAGATTTGCATATTACTTAAATATGGGGCATGAAGTTACACATGCTTTTTAATGCATTGCATTTTTTAAGGCTACTTTGGAGTAATTTATTATTAAATTAAGGTTTTAATTGAGCTCAGTTGCATTCTGGACTCGTCCTAACTCATAAATGTTGACGTATTTAAAATAGTACATTTAAAGACATCACTGAAAGTGTTTTTATCGTTTGAAATCAAAAGGTTTGGTTGAAATAAACTGTAGTAAATTATTTGTGGACTGTCTGTTAATTAACATCTAATTATTACAGTATTTTTCTCCCTAAGTTCATGAATAAAAATGACTGTGTGTGTGTGTGTGTGTGTGTGTGTGTGTGTGTGTGTGTGTGTGTGTGTGTGTGCATATTCATTCCTAAACTTCCTCTTTCGTTCTGTGGTTATAAACTCAGAATACATTCGTCAGAAGCAGTCGTTTAACTCCACCCACATTTCTTCTCAGTGCCACAAAAAAGCTGAGAGAGAAAAAACACTGAGAAACCTTCTACATCTGCTCGTGAGAGTGAGATCACTGCCACACTGAAGGTAAGGAACCTCTCAGGATCGTCTTCTACTGGTTATTATATACAGTAGGATGGAAAAGAAACGCTGTGTGTAATGAGGTGGAAAATCTTTCTTTCTCTCTCACATTGAATTTCCTGCTTATTGAGTTGTAACTTCTAACATCAGGAAAATAAAGCATTAATAATGGCAGTTATTTTGGGGTGAGGATTCAGTGGGACAGAAGGTCTGGTAGCTGAGCACACAGAGGATTGGGCTGAGCTGAGAAACACGGGGTCTTACAGAGGTTTTGGGGTCAATTCAGGAAGTTTTCAGGACTTGCTTTCACTTACGAGGCTTCTGGGTGAAAACACAGTGCAGATGTGCTTCTGATTTATGGACATGATTCACTCCATAATCCTAATCGATGTCGAGTTCATCCAAGAGGTGTTCAGTGGGGATGAGGAGGTCAGGGATCTGTGCAGGCCACTGAAGTTCTTCCATTCCAAACTTCACATAGCATGTGTTCATGGAGCTTGCAGTGTTGAGGAGTGTTAGTTCTAGTGAAGAGGAAATGTAATGTTACAGTGATGTTTATTAATCCTGTGGTTTGAACTTTCTGCTTCAGTTTGGGGATGAAAAAATTGGTTTGATTGTCAGGGTGCACATACTTTTAGTCATTTAGTGTGCACCACCTCAATATTGAGGTAAAGTAAAAACATCCTGAAATCATCTGAAGCTCCTAAACACTGCACCTATATTTCCTGTGGATGAGAACTTGATACCATTCTGATGTGTATCTTCTAGTCATGGAGATGTTGCGTAAGAACAAGGTCTTTCTCATCGACATTCTGTCCACCGACTCCATCATCGTTTTACAGCACGTCCAGAACGACAACATCATCACCAAGCGTGACTACAAGAATCTCAACCAGCCCAACTTCACAGGAGAGAAGATCATCATCAACCTCCTGGATAATGTAATGGGAAAGGGTGATGAGACGTGTCAGAAACTTCTGAAGCTGTTGGAGAAAAAAGAGCTTCAGGAGATATTTCCTCAGCTTCAGGAGCTCTCCATAACTCAACAACCTGATAATGATGATGATGATGATGATGATGAGGATGATGATGAGTGTAATGATGATGATGATGAGGATGATGAGGATGATGAGGATGATGAGGATGAGTGTAATGATGATAATGAGTGTGTGTGATGATGATGATGAGTGTAATGATGATGATGATAATGAGTGTGTGTGATGATGATGATGAGTGTAATGCTGCTGCTGATGATGATGATGTGTAATGATGATGATGATAATGAGTGTGTGTGATGATGAGAGCAAATGATGATGAGAGTAATGATGATGATGAGTGTGATGATGATTTTAATGATGATGATGATGATGATGAGTGTGATGATGAAAAGTGTAATAATAAAGAGTGTAATGATGATGATGGAGTGTAATGATGATGAGTGTAATGATGATGATGATGATGATGATGAGTGTAATGATGATGATGATGATGAGTGTGATGATGAAGAGTGTAATAATAAAGAGTGTAATGATGATGATGATGAAGAGTGTAATGATGATGATGATGAAGAGTGTAATGATGATGATGATGTGTAATGATGATGATGATGAAGAGTGTAATGATAAAGAGTGTAATGATGATGATGAAGAGTGTAATGATGATGAGTGTAATGATGATGATGATGATGATGATGAGTGTAATGATGATGATGATGATGAGTGTGATGATGAAGAGTGTAATAATAAAGAGTGTAATGATGATGATGATGAAGAGTGTAATGATGATGATGAAGAGTGTAATGATGATGATGATGTGTAATGATGATGATGATGAAGAGTGTAATGATGATGATGATGTGTAATGATGATGATGATGATGATGAAGAGTGTAATGTTGAGTGTAATGATGATGAAGAGTGTAATGATGATGATGAGGATGAAGAGTGTAATGATGATGAGTGTAATGATGATGATGATGATGATGATGATGAAGAGTGTAATGTTGAGTGTAATGATGATGAAGAGTGTAATGATGATGATGATGATGATGATGAAGAGTGTAATGATGATGAGTGTAATGATGATGATGATGATGATGAAGAGTGTAATGATGATGATGATGATATACAGTAAATCTGCAGTGTGAACACTCACATAGTCGTCTTTTTTGGAGCCGTACACAGCGATGTAATCTGCGTGTTTCTCTAGAAGGAGTGTGTTTGGAGCATCAGGTTTAATCACTACATCCTTTATTGGAGTCCCCTGCAACACACACGCAGCACACACGCAACACACACGCAGCACACACGCAGCACACACCCAGCACACACCCAGCACACACCCAGCACACACCCAGCACACACGCAGCACACACGCAGCACACACGCAGCACACACGCAACACACACCCAGCACACACGCAGCACACACGCAGCACACACGCAGCACACACGCAACACACACGCAGCACACACGCAGCACACACCCAGCACACACGCAGCACACACGCAGCACACACGCAGCACACACGCAGCACACACGCAGCACACACGCAACACACACGCAGCACACACGCAGCACACACGCAGCACACACGCAACACACACGCAGCACACACGCAGCACACACCCAGCACACACGCAGCACACACGCAGCACACACGCAGCACACACGCAGCACACACCCAGCACACACCCAGCACACACGCAGCACACACGCAACACACACGCAGCACACACGCAGCACACACGCAGCACACACGCAGCACACACGCAGCACACACGCAGCACACACGCAGGACACACGCAGCACACACGCAGCACACACGCAGCACACACGCAGCACACACGCAACACACACGCAGCACACACGCAGCACACACGCAGCACACACGCAGCACACACGCAACACACACGCAGGACACACACAGCGCACACGCAAATATTTATTTTCACAGTAAAATAATTTTAGCTGCTGCTGCTGCTGATGGTGGTGACAATGATGGTGGTGATGGTGATTATAGTGATGATGGTGGTGGTGATTCTGATGATGATGATTGTTGTAATGATGGTGATTGTGATGGTGGTGGTTGTGATTGTGGTAATGGTGGTGATGATGATAGTGGTGAAGGTAATAGTGGTGATTGTCATGGTGGTGGTGGTGGTTATGGTGGTGATTGTAATGGTGGTGGTGGTGATTGTGATGACTGTGGTGGTGGTGTTGATTGTGATGGTGGTGATTATAGTAATGATGGTGACAATGATGGTGGTTGTGATTGTGGTAATGGTGGTGATGGTAATGGTGGTGATTGTGATGGTAATGGTGGTGAAGGTTGATGATGGTGGTGATGGTAATGGTGGTGAAGGTTGATAGTGTTGGTAATTGTGCTGATGGTGGTGGTGATTGTGATAATGATGATGATGGTAATTGTGGTGATTGTGATGATGGTGATGGTAATGGTGGTGATAGTTATGGTGGTGGTGATTCTGATGATGATGATTGTGGTAATGATGGTGATTGTGATGGTGGTGGTTGTGATTGTGGTAATGTTGGTGATGGTGATTGTGATGATGATGGTGATGAAGAGGATTGTGATGGTGGTGATTCTGATGATGATGGTGGTGATTGTATTGGTGGTAGTGATGATGGTGACAATGGTGGAGATGGGGATGATGGTAATGGTGGTGATTGTGATTGTGATGGTGGTGGTGGTGGTGGTGGTGGTGATTGTGATGGTGGTGATTATAGTGATGATGGTGACAATGATGGTGGTGGTGGTGTTGATTGTGATGATGGTGGCTGTGATTGTGGTAATGGTGGTGATGGTAATGGTGGTGAAGGTTGATGATGGTGGTGATGTTAATGGTGGTGATTGTGATGATGGTGGTGGTGATTGTGGTGATTGTGATGATGATGGTAATGATTGTGATGAGGATGGTGATGGAGATGATTGTGATGGTGGTGATTCTGATGATGATGATGGTGGTGAAGGTAATGTGGTGATTGTGATGGTAGTGGTAATGGTGGTGATAGTAATGGTGGTGGTGATTTTGATGACTGTGGTGGTGGTGGTGGTTGTGATGATGGTGACAATGGTGGAGGTGGTGATGATGATGGTAATGGTGGTGATTGTGATGATGATGATAGTGGTGAAGGTAATGGTGGTGATTGTGATGGTGGTGGTAATGGTGGTGATTGTGATGGTAATGGTGGTGAAGGTTGATGATGGTGGTGATGGTAATGGTGGTGAAGGTTGATAGTGGTGGTAATTGTGCTGATGGTGGTGGTGACGGTAATGGTGTTGATTGTGATGGTGGTGGTTGTGGTTGTGGTAATGGTGATTGTGCTGATGGTGGAGGTGATGGTAATGGTGGTGATTCTGATGATGGTGGTGATGATGGTAAATGATGGTGGTGAAGGTTGATGATGGTGGTGATGGTAAATGATGGTGGTGATGGTATATGATGGTGGTGAAGGTTGATGATGGTGGTGAAGGTTGATGATGGTGGTGAAGGTTGATGATGGTGGTAATAGTGATAATGATTATGTAAAAACATGAAAAGGTTGAATTTGGTTTTATGTTTGTTGTATTCAGCAAAAGCAGTGTGTGTATTGTGTTTCTATTACACACTAAATATTCTTAATACACAATCAACTACACAACAGCAATTACAGGGAGACAGTAAACTACGACCAGCTCATATACACACACACACACACACACACACACACACACACACACACACACACACACACAAAGTCATGTCGTGATCATCTGGAAAAAAACAATAATCAATCATTTCGAGTAAAAGCAGAAGAGTGAGATGCAGAAAACAAGGAAAGAAGAAAGGAGACGGGATGAAAAAAAAAGAGACGGGGTGAGAATGAAGGAGACGGGGTGAGAATGAAGGAGACGGGGTGAGAATGAAGGAGACGGGGTGTTCTAAGGTGTTCTTGCTGCAGTCTGGATGAAATCTAAGATTAACATCCTGATTAAAACGGATTTAATGCCACTATCACTTATTGTTTCCTTCCATTTCCTCTCTCAGCTATAAAAAATCCGCAGTATCCATTTGTTAATAACGAAAATAAAACAACCCCCGAGAATGTTAGATTTCTCACCATCCTGACAGACACCGAGACCGGGAGCCGGGACCAGGGAGACGAACCAGACAGCAGCCGTCGCACATTATACACGTCACTGCGGCACCGGAAATGAGTTCCGCTATACACCCCCTCTGATAAACTTTAAATAAATCTTTATCATATAATATATATAGTATATATAAGTTGTCTATAAATCGCTTATATTTAATTTATCTTGTGTTATTTTTCTTTTCTGAGTGTTTAATAATTGTTTATTCCTTTATTCTCACCTGTACACTGTCGCATCCGGGTACTTCTTCTTCTTCTTCTTTCTTCTTCCGTCTCCACCCCCCCCCCCGTCCTCTACATCTGCCTCTTTCACACCAACTACCTGCATGTCTTCCCTCACCACATCCATAAACCTCCTCCTTGGTCTTCCTCTTTTCCTCCTTCCTGGTGGCTCCATCCTCAGCATTCTCCTACTGATATACCCCATGTCTCTCCTCTGCACATGTCCAAACCATCTCAATCTCACCTCCCTCACCTTGTCTCCAAAACGTCCTACATGCACTGTCCCTCTAATAAACTCATTTCTAATCCTGTCCTTCGTCGTCACTCCCAACAAACATCTCAACATCTTCAGCTCTGCTACCTCCAGCTCCACCTCACTTTTACTCAATGCCACTGTCTCTAATCCATACAACATCTCAGGTCTCACCACAGTCCTATAAACTTTCCCTTTCACTCTCACAGATACTCTTCTATCACTAATCACTCCTGCTATCACTCTTCTCCACCCACTCCACCCTGCCTGCACTCTTTTCTTCACCTTGAAAATATGATCATATAACCCCAATCTTATCGTCCCTACATTGGCTTCCTGTTAAGTTTCGAATAGACTACAAACTACTGCTACTCACTTCTCAAATGGTTTATCTCCATGTATCTCTTCAGTCTTTTAACACGCTACAATCCGTCACGCTCCCTGAGATCTCAAAACTCTGGGCTTCTAGTAGTTCCTAGAATAGCAAAGTCCACTAAAGGTGGTAGAACATTATCACATTTAGCTCCTAAACTCTGGAATAGTCTTCCTGACAGTGTTCGGGGTTCAGATACACTCTCCCAGTTTAAGTGTAGGTTAAAAACATATCTTTTTAGCAAAGCCTACACATAACACACATCACACACATCACATCACAACCTTGTGCTCCAGAACATCTGATCACATCACATTATCAACTTGTGCTGGTAATATCATGAACAGCAGCTACGCTAATTCCTCTCCACTGCTTCTCTTTCTCTCCCCATCCCGAGGCATCCTGAGGGTACTATACTCCAGTACTCATGTTAGTTCTCTCTCTCCAGTGTTCTGTATTGTTGAAAGATTTATGATCAAACTCTTGATGTCACCCATATGAGGATGGGTTCCCCCTTTGAGTCTGGTTCCTCTCAAGGTTTCTTCCTCATATCATCTAAGGGAGTTTTTCCTTGCCACTGTCGCCACGGCTGCTCATCGGGGACAAACGCACACCTTCACCTTCACTGTTGTTTTCTGTAAAGCTGCTTTGAGACAATGTCTGTTGTGAAAAGCGCTATACAAATAAACTTGACTTGACTTGACTTCTCTAACACACTCTCCATTACTTTGCACTGTTGACCCCAGGTACCTGAACTCCTCCACCTTCTCCACCTCTTCTCCCTGCAACCGCACCCCTCCACTGCCCTCCCTCTCATTCACACACATGTACTCTGTCTTACTCCTACTGACTTTTATTCCCCTTCTCTCCAGCGTGTACCTCCACCTCTCCAGGCTCTTCTCCACCTGCTCACTACTCTCACCACTAATCACAATATCATCTACAAACATAATAGTCCACAGAGACTCCTGTCTGACCTCGTCCTTCAACCTGTCCATCACCACTGCAAACAAAAAGGGTTTAGAGCCGATCCTTGATGCAGTCCAACATCCACCTTGAACCAGTCTGTCTCCTTACTGTACAACTTCTCCTACAGCTCCTCATCTGACTTTTCCATGGCTTTCACCACATCCCTCTTCACCTGCTGCTGCATCTCCTTGTACTCCTGCCTACTTTTCTCATCACTCTGTCGATCCCAATACTGTTTCTCCAACCTCTTTCTCCTTATGCTCTCCTGCACTTCCTCATTCCACCACCATGTCTCTTTGTCTTCCTTTCTATTTCCAGATGTTACACCAAGTACCTTTCTAGCTGCCTCCCTCATCACTTCTGCAGTAGTTCCCCAATCATCCAGCACCTCCTCACCACCACCAAGCCCCTGTCTGACCTCTTCCCTGAACCTCACACTACACTCTTCCTCCTTCAGCTTCCACCATCTTATTCTTCTTTCAGTCCTCATTCTCCTCCTCTTCTTCACCTCCAAAACCATCCTACAGACCACCATCTGATGCTGTAACCCGGGCCTCGACCGATCCGCTATGAAATTCTGATTCGTGATCCACATCACAATCTGTGATCTGGATGTCCTTCCTAACGCAACCCTCCGCATTTATCTGGGCTTGGGACCGGCACTAAGAGTGCACTGGCTTGTGTCACAATAATGGCTGGGTTTGTTGCATCCGGGTACATTTAATATAATAAATATTTAACAAATTGTTTTTATTATAAATGTTATAACTATCAATAACATGCAAATAAACATCAATAATTATCAATAAAAAATATTAAAATATTTGTGTTTGTTGTTCTTTAATAAAACCTGACTTGCTCATCAAAATACATCATCTTCATCCTCATAATTATCATCATCACCATCATCATCAGCATCACCATCATCAATATCTCCATTATCGTCATCATCATTATTATCATCATCAACACCATCATCACCATCATCATTTTTAGCATCATCATCACCATCATTATTATCATCACCATCATCATCATCATCACCATCATTATTATCATCACCATCATCATCAGCATCACCATCATCAATATCTCTATTATCGTCATCATCATCATCATCATCACCATCATCATCAAAATTATTATTCTCAACATCACATTATTTTACATTTACATTTACATTTGTGGCATTTAGCAGACGTTTGTGTCCAGAGCGACGTACAAAAGTGCTTTGAGTCTCTAGTAGTGAATAAATCTACACTGTACACCAGATTACACACTTCAAATAAATATAACTCTTAATTTTTGCAAAGCAAACTTTGAAAGGGCTAATTTAATTCATTACATGTTTTTTTGTATTGTGATTTCAATAATGAACATGGTCTCAGAGCAGCTTTACACAGATAATGTGGTAATAAAAATGAATAAGTTCTTTATAAGTGTAAGTTTGTCCCTGATAAACAAGTCGGTGGAGACTGTGGTGAAGGAAAAACTCCCTCATGGATTGCATGGAGAGAAGGAGAGAAAGAGAAGAGGGGTGACAGAGAGAGAGGAAGGGAGGGAAGGGAGAGAGAGGAAGGGAGGGAATGTGACCTGTTCCTTTATTGGAATGTGACCTGTTCCTTTATCATCTCACTTGAGCACATCGAGACTCAATAAGCAAATAAATGAACCAATAGATAAAAAGTACATTAAACCATTTCAACAAACTGAAGTCAGTGAGCAGTTAAAAACTGATTAAAAGTTATTTTAGCTCTGGTGTAAAACAGAGTTCTCCTCCTTCCACTGAGCACAGAGCTTCCTCCCAACACCACACTTCTCTGAACTTCATTAAATCGTTCATGCTTTTATAAAAATTAAAATCAACTGAAATCCTTGATTTAACAAGTCTGGAAAAAATTATTTTCGCATCACAGTCCAAGTTTTGAGCGATTTTGTTCTTCCTGCTCAGATAGATCGCCATTTTCGCCTGACCAAAGATAAAATTAATCAGCTGGCATTTGAGCCTGTGTGTCCTGACATATTTAAAACCAAGAATAAAAACCTGAACATTAAAATCAACAGAAAAGGACCTTAAGACATTCTGTAAAAAAACAAACAGTGACTGTAACCTGGGGCAATAAATAAAAGCGTGAAATACAGTTTCCCGCTGTGAACAGAAAGGACAGTCATGCGTAACATCAGGATTTAAAACCGAAATAAAAGCGTTTACAGACATAATACCATGTAAAACCCTCCATTGGAGGTCAGCAGCTCTTTGTGTTAATAGTGGTTTATAAAGCGCCCTCCATTCTGGCTTAATATTATCATTAAAACCCAAATCCTTTCTCCATGGGGTGTCTACCCTCCCACTCAGTGTGTTCTTGTTTAGAACTTTCACACAGGCTCTGTAGAGCATCTTCCCCGACACGGACCCAAAGTTCATCGCACTCTCACCCCGATAATTCAGGAGCGGGCCTTCACACCCGTCAAGGTCGGGAGCAATGTCCAGCCGTGGAAAAGGTCCCGCCTCTGTGGAACAGGCCTCGGTGGTCTGGTAGCTACTCAGCAGAACATGCTCCTCCAGTGTTAGGGCAGACCTCCATCGGTGTAGGAGCTGATTTACAACACGCAGGGACCGCAGACCCACACGTGCCGCCAGGTCCTCTGTCCGCGAAAGGTCCTCACCTCCAGTGCAGGAGCTGTCGCACTGGAGATGTCCAGCCATCCACCATGAACCAGGGGCTCCTCCAGCAGCCAATAGAGCGTACTACGGTCCTTTCTTTGTTTCGCAAAACAGTTCCAGATTTTAAAAAGCCCACGGTAAAAAACTGGTAATCCACAAACATCCAGCGTCTTTGTGTCCATTAAAAACAAAGTTCGGTCCAGCGCCAGTAGTCTGACTGTGCGTAAAATTCCATAGGCTGCTGCTCTCCATGCCACGTCTTCCGGTCCAGTGAGAAGTCTCTGGAGGAACTGCAGGCGGAAAGGCGCAGTCCTGCTGGCTAGATGGATCAGCCCCTGCCCCCCTTCCTCCTGGTGAAGAACACTTCGAGGAACCCAGTGTAGACCGTCCCAAAAGAAGTCCACTAGCAGAGCCTGGATGTTTGCCAGCAGGTTCAGTGGTGGCTCCACACATGCCAGCTTGTGCCAGAGGGTCGACGCGGCTAGGTTGTTGATTACCAACATTCGCCCCCTGTAGGACATCCTTGGGAGCAGCCGCTTTCACCTGCACAATTTGCCTTTAACAAGCTCCATGGTGCCTTCCCAGTTTTTATGTACACACTCATTATTTTCAAGGTAGACACCCAAATACTTAAACCCACCGTTCTTCCACACCAGACCCCTTGGTGGTGAAGGCTGCTCTCCTCCCCACTCCCCAACTAAAATAGCTTTACTCTTTCCCCAGTTGACCTTAACAGAGGACAAAATTTGAAATTAATTTAAAACATCACTCAAAATATTCACATCATCTTGTGAGCCTACCATAAGAACCAGGTCATCTGCATACGCTGACAAACAGATAGAAGCAGCGCTACGTGGAATCTCAAAACCAGAAAGATGATGTCTTAGTTTACATAAAAGTGGTTCAATTGCGAGAGTGTACAACATACCTGACAGAGAGCAGCCTTGTCTGATGCCTCTGTAGACTCTAAAAGGGGCACATAAACCACCATTAACCTTCAATACACTCTCAATTTTACAATACAACACCTTGATCATGGCCATGAAGCCTGGGTTGAACCCAAAGGTTTCCAGCACCTTCCACAAATATTTATGCTCAACCCGGTCAAAAGCCTTTTCCTGGTCCATAAAAATCAGGCCAGTCTTCAATCCCAATAGCCTGGAGACGTCCAAAATATCATGAATCAAATGAACGTTATCAAATATCGACCTATCAGGCACACAGTACGACTGGTCCCGGTGAGTGATCTGCTGGTGGGTCAGGTCTCCCTACTTTGGCAGTGGGGTCAGAACGGCTCTCCTACTGTTTAATGGGAGCTTTCCTCTCCGTACACTGTCCCTTAGGACCTCTAGCACATCCTCCCCTATCACTGCCCAGAAGGCTTTGTAAAAATCGACAGGGAGACCGTCAATACCCGGCGCCCGCCCGTTGTCCATGCCTTGGAGGGCCTTGTGAAGTTTAACCAGCGTCAACTCCCTATCCATCTCTCTGGCTGCTTGCTCAGAGAGCTTAGGCAAGTCCACAAGAAAACTCTCCTCCGCTATCTGTGCCTCTGACAGTTCACTACTGTACAGCTTCTCATAGAAGCTTACTGTCTGCCTGCGAATTTCAGTGGGCTCCGACAAGAGATCCCCTGACTCCGTTCGCACCGCATGCATGAATCTCTTTTGTCCATTCTTCCGCTCTAGACTAAAGAAGAAAGATGGAGCATCCATCTCAGCCGCATTCTTGAAGCGTGAGCGGACCAGCGCCCCCTGTGCTGTAATGTCTAGCAGGTCATTCATCCTAGCCTTTTTGTGCTTGAGGGCTTCATCGCGCCCTCGATTTCCTGTGGTCCCCAAATGCTGGAGTTCCACTACTTCAATCTCCAGAGCTTTTAATGATCTAGCGACGTCCCTTGTGACATTGAGAGTGTACTGTTGACAAAAGTCCTGGCAATTTCGTAATGTCCCACCACTCTTGTAACGAGCTAAAAGCTGCCTTTCCAGATCTAAAAACATTCCATAAAAAAATAAAAGATTCCCTAAAATTAACATCATCTAAGAGTGTGGTGTTAAAATGCCAGTAGGCACTTCTAGGCTTTACATTCAATTTCTTGATTGTGCACAAAACCATGCTGTGGTCTGAGATACCTACTGGAACAATAAAACAATTGGTAAAAGATGTCAGCTGATGTTTAAAGCAATAAAATCGATCAAGCCTGGCCATCGAGAGAACGCCGTCTGCGGCATGGGCCCACGTGTACTGTCTCTGTTTCTTGTGTATATTCCTCCATATATCACTGAGTTCATGGGCCTCTAACATCTCCAACAGACGCTTACGGGAAGCCGCGTGAGGTTCAACATGATTCCTGTCTAAAATATCTGCCGTGCAGTTAAAATCACCACCTAAAACGAGAGTATCTGCAGTGTCGCAGTTAGCAATGACGCTATCCAGCGTATTTAAAAAAATCATCCTCTCCACTGGACTGGTGGGAGTGTACACACAGATAAAAAAAACGCCTCATTCTCATAAAACGCTCTCACTTTTAAAAGCTTCCCATTTAAAATCTCCTCAACCGAATACGACACAGGAATAAAATTACGAGCAAACAGTAAAGCTACACCCCCACTTCGTGACCTGTGATGACTCAAAAGCGCCAGCCCCTCCCACTCCTTCACCCAATCAGCATCATTACTGGGATCACTGTGGGTCTCCTGTAACATTAAAACATCCAAACGCTTCACTTTACCTAGCTCGTATAGCTTCGCTCTCTTGCTATACTCTCGTGCGCCATTAATATTCAGACTCGCAACCCGGATTCCGTTCATCGAAAAAAATAGATCAAATAAACAGAGGGTAAAAACCTCTCTAAAACAAAAAACCCCAGACATCAATCCTCCTCAGAGTTTTCCCGATTTACTCTCGTTATCAATTTCTTCAGACGAAATACTTCAACATCCATAAAAGCACCTTCTCTCCTAAAATGTTTAACATCATGAATAAATTTTTTCTGTCCGGGAAATACTCTTCAATTAAAATATTCTTCTGCCACTTAGTGGTACGTAAAAAATCTTTAATGTCTTCCACTTTATATACAACACTGACGTTTTCCTTCTGAGAGTCGACACTAAGGACAGAGTCTGACATGCAGTCTTCACTCTCCGATTCCTGTTCTGCTGATATTGTGTCTGTTTTTGACTGTTTCACGGCTCGTCCCTTACCCCGCCTCTTTCTTTTGGATGGAACCTTAAAGAATGTTTCGTCATCCATTTCCACGGCTCCCCCCTCTCCGTGCACCAGTGTAGTGACTGCCGTTTCTGAACGTGGGTTCTGCACCCCAGGGCCTGCCTCTGCCAGCACAGGCAACTCGAGCACTGCACCCGACACCACTGAGCAGGACCTCCCTTCACCCGGTTCAGCCGAGCAAGATTCCCGCTGGTCTGGGCCGGCCTCACTGGGCTTCTCCATGGCCAGTTTCACCGAGCAAGGCTTCACTCGGGTTGGTTCGGTCGGAGAGGGGTTCTCCGGGGTTGCTGCAGCTGCAGTGGGCTTCTGGGCTGCAGGCTGGACTTTGGACTCGCTCTCCTCTACTACTGGTGCAGCAGCCGCTCCAGTGCTTTTAGCAGTCAGCCGAACTGAAGCCGCAGGGGGAACGGCTCCAGCAGGCTGGGCTGCGTCCCGCTCCGGTCGCTCAGAAACACCGGTGTCACTGTGTTTATCAGGGCACGCCCGGACAAGATGGCCTATCTTACCACACGTAAAACATTTCATATCAGTATCCGAAGTCACAAAGATGTTGTAATCGTAGCCCTCCACCCGGAATTTAAAAACAGCGTTAAGCTCTTCAGTACCGTCTTTAAAAACCATAAAAGCCATCCTTCTAAAGGAGTACAGGTTTTTTACCATTGGAGAAGAACCACCAAGGAAGAGTTTCTTAATGGGGGAGACCACACGGCCAAACCGGGACAACTCTTTATGAATCTCTTTATCTGAGATAAAGACCGGGACATTAGACAGGATAACTTTCTTTGCAGGGGAACTGAGGGGGAAAACACGGATGAGTTCATTATTTATCACAATGCCTTTTTCAGCCACATTTTTCACTCTATCGATATCATTAAAAAAAAACACGATTGCACTGTTCATCCTCGAAGCAGCGACGATATTCGCGTGCCCCACCACCTCACCGATAGCCAGCACACACTCTTCAACACCCGCCGAACACACCACACGAACAGCGTGCCGGCGAGTCAAACTTTCACACACACACAAACGCGCACACGCGCGTCTGCACTCACCACTCTCTCTCCCCTACACACACACACACACACACACACACACACACACACACACACACACCAAAGCAATAAATATTCCGAGGATTAGCTCAGAAAAAAAAAAACAAAAGCCGGAAAATAAATTGGCAAGACGCCAATCGCTCTCGCGCTCAACACGCCACTCTCGCCTACCCCGCCGCGCATGCGCAAAGAGAGAGAGAGAGCGAGATGGAGAGAGAGAGTGTGTGAGAGAGAGAGAGAGAGTGTGAGAGAGAGAGAGAAAGAGAGAGAGAGAGAGCGAGAGAGAGAGAGAGAGAGAGAGATGGAGAGAGAGAGAGAGAGAGAGAGAGAGAGAGAGAGAGTGTGAGAGAGAGAGAAAGAGAGAGAGAGAGCGAGAGAGAGAGATAGAGAGATGGAGTGATAGAGAGAGAGATAAAGAGATGGAGAGAGAGAGAGAGAGAGAGAGAGAGAGAGAGAGATGAAGAGAGAGAGAGAGAGAGAGAGAGAGAGATGGAGAGAGAGTGAGAGAGAGAGAGGGAGATGGAGAGAGAGAAAGAGAGAGAGACAGTGAGAGAGAGAGAGAGAGAGAGAGAGAGAGAGAGAGTGAGAGAGAGAGTGAGAGAGAGAGATGGAGAGAGAGAGAGAGATGGAGAGATGGAGAGAGAGAGGGATGGAGAGATGGAGAGAGAGAGGGATGGAGAGATGGAGAGAGAGAGAGATAGAGAGATGGAGAGAGAGAAAGAGAGAGAGTGAGAGAGAGAGAGAGAGAGAGAGATGAGAGAGAGAGAGAGAGAGAGAGAGAGAGAGAGAGAGAGAGAGAGAGATATGGATTAATAAGTCTCCTTATTGTTGTATAAAAGGTAAAGACACTGTACAGTGTGATCAGGGTGAAAGTAGGAACAAAACTCACTGTAGGCTGTTAACTGTTCCTCTCTGTATGCTGATTCATCGTTCTTGCTGATGAGACACACCACGGCCGTGTCATCCGCGAACTTGATGATGTGATTTAAGCTGTGCATTGCTACACAGTCATAAGTTTGCAGAGTGAACAGCAGTGGACTGAGCACACAGCCCTGAGGTGCCCCAGTGCTCAGTGTGGTGGTGCTGGAGATGCTGTTTCTGATCCGGACTGACTGAGGTCTTCCAGTCAGGACATCCAGGATCCAGTTACAGAGGGAGGTGTTCGGCCCAGTAGGCTCAACTTCTAAATCAGATGCTGAGGGATGATTGTGTTGAATGCGGAGCTGAAGTTTATGAACAGCATTCGTACATATGAGTCCTTGTTGTCCAGGTGGGTGAGGGCCAAATGGAGGGTCGTGCAGATGGCATCGTCTATGGAGCGGTTTGGAAAATATGTAAACTGCATGGGGTCCAGCGAGGGTGGTAGCTGGGTCTTGATGTGCCTCTCGAAGTACTTCATTACGATGGGTGTAAGCACGACGGGGCAATAGTCATTGAGGCAGGAGACAGTAGACTTCTTTGGCACGGGGACGATGGTCGTCGTCTTGAGGCACGAAGGAACAATGGCTTTGCGCTGGAGAGAGGGGGAATGAAAGTCAGTAGGAGTAAGACAGAGTACATGTGTGTGAATGAGAGGGAGGGCAGTGGAGGGGTGCGGTTGCAGGGATAAGAGGTGGAGAAGGTGGAGGAGTTCAGGTACCTGGGGTCAACAGTGCAAAGTAATGGAGAGTGTGTTAGAGAAGTGAAGAAAAGAGTGCAGGCAGGGTGGAGTGGGTGGAGAAGAGTGATAGCAGGAGTGATTTGTGATAGAAGAGTATCTGTGAGAGTGAAAGGGAAAGTTTATAGGACTGTGGTGAGACCTGAGATGTTGTATGGATTAGAGACAGTGGCATTGAGTAAAAGACAGGAGGTGGAGCTGGAGGTAGCAGAGCTGAAGATGTTGAGATGTTCGTTGGGAGTGAGGACAATGGACAGGATTAGAAATGAGTTTATTAGAGGGACAGTGCATGTAGGACGTTTTGGAGACAAGGTGAGGGAGGTGAGATTGAGATGGTTTGGACATGTGCAGAGGAGGGACATGGGGTATATCAGTAGGAGAATGCTGAGGATGAAGACACCAGGAAGGAGGAAAAGAGGAAGAGCAAGGAGGAGGTTTATGGATGTGGTGAGGGAAGACATGCAGGTAGTTGGTGTGAAAGAGGCAGATGTAGAGGACGGAGGTGTCTGGAGAAGAAGTTTTGGATACTGGATAAAAGACAAACCAAAATTATCCATGTAAAATAATTGATACTGAAATTTATATAAAAAAAATGTGCTAAAGAAAATAAATATGAATATATTAATGAATAAATATAATTCTATAAATAATAAATGTGTTATAATATATATATCTTTCACTCTTATATATTATTATATATCACTCTTTCTGCAGCATCTTGTCTAAAAACAAACAGCACCTGATTCTCCTCTAAAGATCAGAAGCCAGCGATCAACTATCGGTGCCTCAAAAGGGAAATTTAAGTGTGAAAGTACAACCTTTATTATCAGATAGAGATATAATATGAGTAAAATATTTAAAATGAAAAGAATAATGTCTCTGGCATTCTTCAGAGGGTGTAATTTGGGGACCCCTGGGTTACACTAACTATGGGTAATAACAGGTAGAAAAGCTCTCCATTGTAACAATTGTAGGTTACAGTGTGTCTGTTTGGCCAGTTACGACTATTTAAGTAGTTTTTTGTCGTTTTTACAGACAGCATGGAGATTAAAAGTCATCATGAATCTGTAATAACAGCTATGTTACAATAGCATGCAGTTTTTATTAAACATTTAATATCTTTATTTTCCACATGAACAGTATACATCTCTATGATTTTTGCTTTGTATTAAGCATTTTTCTGTCTTTAGTTAAAAACCTGTACCAACTGCAACCAATTTCCAGATTTTGAAGGATAAGTCCTATTTTAATATTTAACTATTACTGTATAATAATTGTTTTAAAGTTACAGCAATGTTTTATTAGAAAAAAGTGAGCATTTTATTAAGAGATTATAAACTGAAAATGAAGAACAACCCAAACTTTGTACTGCCCTAAATTACTTGTGACTTGTTTTTGTTTCTTGTAGAGCTTCCTGGGATTGTGGCATCTCTTAAAAATGTCGTAGAGGCCATGAAATGAGGCTCATCTTACAGCTCAAGTTAAAGCCCGAGTTCTGAAGAGAGAGACGTCTTCCTGCATCCCCAGAAATGGTTAGAAAAACCTAATGATTATCCAGATGTTATAGTTGCAATCATTTATTTTAGCTGTCTCATTGTGTATCCATGACCATTTGAGAAAATGTAGTAGTGTAGTGATAGTGTTAGTTTTTTTATGAATCATTTTCATAACAGTCTTGATTCTTATTCTACCCTGGTTGCCCTCGCTGATTCGGATGTTGCAGTCCCAATGAGGATCTTCAAAAGACTCAACAAATCACCACTTTCTCTTTTTACTCAGGACCTGCTTACATTACTTTTTGGAAAAGAAACTTTAGCAAGCTGCACACTCATTGGGAAATGTGGGATTCAAACCTTAAAGGACCAGTTGGACCCTCACAAGGTCAATGTGCTCATAGATATGTTTAGTTCCTGTACAACATCCCCTTTTTTATTTATTATTTTTGATCTTCCTACATGTAAAGTATTTAATATTATGCAAAAAGTAAAACATTTTAAATTGCTGTACATTATGATGCAGTAATTGTGGGCTGGGTATTTGTACTGAAGCACAAAAGCTTTGTTGTCATACTGTGAAATGTTGTGTAGACCTCACAACAGTTCAGCAAGACTTGTTGCTATTTTTCTACACATTTTATATATAAACTCCTATTTAAATGTACACTATATTTCATGTCTAATGTTAAAATTAATAAAAAAAAATTGGTGCAATGGAAAACATTTCACTTTATCGTCTTGAAAAATGAGAAAATTCAGAGAAATATCATTACATCCTATTCTATTGCAATATAAAGTTAAATAACAGTGATAAACTCTGCTTTTGTATTTAAAGTTTCTTTTTCTCTTTTCACAGACACTGAAATAAAAGTGTTAAGTGCAAACGTAACAATGAGGCCTGTTCTAAGAAAAGTGGCCCTGCAGCAGCAGGATGGTGGACCATGTCTGTTCTACAGCTATTCCTGGTTTTATGGGAGTCTTTTGCTGAATGTTTTTTGTGTGTGGAGACGATGTGAAATGGAGATGATGGACACGTGGTGAAAAGAGCAGCGCACAGAGTCGTAGTTCTCATCAGTAGCTGTTTGAGTCTCACAGCAGAGTTCATTCTTAAATAATAAAACCAGTTCCCAGGGCTGGTGTGAAAACATCAAAACCCCACAGAAAACCAGTGGAAACAAAGTGATTTGAAGAGACAAGTCACATGACCGTGCATATTAATGTAGGAGTTTATAACTAGTTATAGCAACACTGAATAACGCTGCAGAACTGTGTCACTTCCATAAAGCCTGCAGGTCTCCAGTCAGGGTGAGGAACCGATGAAGAACTACACTCCGTTTACAATAATAAAACCAAACATTTATAGCCTCATCATAAACTTTAGAATAAAGAAGTGTAAAGTTACAGATGTAAATAATTACAGCTTTGAACTTTAATTTATATGTTATGAACTCAAACTCTTTCATCTCAGAGAATTGGGAGAATTTTATTTGCAGGATTAAAGAAAATTTTAATCTTCATCCGGCTTCAAATATTCAGCATTTACTGTGACAGGAAGTGACATCACCAATCAGGCAGGAAACAGGTGAAACGTGTGAATTGGTGGTTCACCTGCACTTCTTGATTAGCGTGACTGACGTGTTTAAGAGCACACGCAGCGCAGTACACTGATTGGAGGGCTGAATAAAGAGGCGGAGTCTGGGCTGTGGGTGGTGGTCATCTTTAATAGCATGGTATCAAACAGCTGTACATTTATTTGCCTTTCTTGGCCTTGATCTTCCTCAGGTAGAACTCCAGTTCTTTTCCCTCCAGGACGTAGCCATCGGCTCTACCACACTGTCCCGGTCTTGAAGAAATGCATGCTGGGAACACACATACACACAGTTTATTACGGCGCTGTACAGAAAGTGTGTGTAGATGTTTGAGGAATTAGTTTGGAGTCAGAAAGTGGTAAGGGTTCAGCACTGTTCATCAGTAGCAGAACTGGATAAGAATTTCATCATGAGTGTTGCATTCTGGGAAATGGGATGTGGGATTGATGGTACACGAGTCTCACCGAGGAGCTTGCCCTGCTGGAACTGCTCGTCCAAAAGAGAATTGATCTTGCTGTTCTTTCTGCGCTTGTCAAACTTCTTCTGGACTTTCCTGGACCTCTTCTTGTTCAGGATGTCCTCCTCTTCAGGGGTCTGGAAGGAGACGACAGGAGGTCACTAAACAGGACCATCACACTCCGATAAATAATAAACTTTTAACCATACGGAAATAAATGACCCAAATAATCTGATCTGTACTGCTTATGATGCTCCTGTGAGATCTTTCTACACCATTCTGACCTCAGTGTCTTTCTCAGAGTGTTCGACTGCATCAGAGTCATTCAGGAGCAGAACTGGACAACAATCTCATCACAGAAAGACCTCAAACACTTACACATGTTTAGCAGACCACCAAGCTACCACCTACACCCTGTAAAATAAACGTCTCTGATGTTTGAGTGCAGAACATGAGCAGTGTTCCTCACCTGAGCAGCTTGTGTGTGTTCATGCTAAAATCTAAATTCGTTTAAAAGAAACCTCTCACTCCTGTTTAGAGGTTATTTACCATGTTAGTCAGTAGGGGGCAGTACCGCTCTAACAGCTCGACATGATTATCAAGTTAAATTATAATAAACATCTGAGAAACCGAAGAAAATTATGGCATGATGTTTAATAAATAATGAATATAAAAGAATCTTATTAAAACAACTTCTATTTAAAAGTATTTTAACGACTCTGAACATTACAATCGATCACACAGAATAAAGGTGTGTGTGTGTGTGTGTGTGTGTTAGAAGCGTACCAGTTTGGCTCCCTTTTTGCGTCCCAGAGGCAGTGCATAGTGAGACTCATACCAATGTCTGAAGGGGGCGCTGTCCACCAGGATCACACAGTTCTTTACCAGGGTTTTGGTCCTGACCAGCTCATTATTAGAGGCATTGTAGACCACATCGATGATCCTGGTCTTACGGGTGCAGCCTGAAAAAACACACATTATTAACACATTGCGTGGCGTGTTTACATTTAAATCCACGTAAAATATAAACCATATAAACCACACCTGAAATGTGCATCCTGTATAAATCTCTCTCCAATATACATCCTGTACCTAAAGGCTTCTTTCAGCTTGTGTGTGAGAACGTCAGTAGAAACCATTTTGATTCTGATTTATGAACTGTACAGATGTGTGGGGTACAGATGTGTGGGGTACAGATGTGTGGGGTACAGATGATATGAGCTGCAGGTCTTGTTCTCAGAGTTGGAACACAAGTGTCACTCACATACACTCAGTAGCAGAACTGGACATGGTATCATCACTGAAAAGACCTGCAGGAATCATCTGAACTCTACCCAAACTGCTGTATGGTGCACACACACACACACACACTTACACTCTGAGCCCCAGGAGAAGTTCCCCACGTCAAGACGGAGAGCGCGGTATTTCTTATTCCCACCGCGGACTCTCACTGTGTGGATGCGCTTCGGGCCGAGCTGAAAAAACAAAATAAAAACAAAAACTATATATTTATTATCCACAATAATCCCCAAACACCCCCCCCCCCTCATCCCCCCCTTCCTCCTCCTCATGTCCATGTGTCAGTGTAACTATGACAGATCCTAACATTGGCAGGTCCAAAACTTTGACCAAAACGATCAAATACAGACCAACCTAAGGACGAGTTTACATCACTCACATGGACACACACACACACACACACACACACACAGAGCGGTGACCACGGTGTGTGTTCTGTAGGTCAGATCAGAGTATGAAGATCATGTGTTACACCAGGATCAGCTCAGATCACAGAGGAGTCAGAGGTATGAGGGTAGAACAGCGTGTGTATGGGGTATAAACACAGAGTGTGTGTGTGTGTGTGGTACAGTACCTTTGTGTTTGATGGAGGTCGTCCGAGCTCATACTTCCTCTTCTTGTGGACGGGTTTGCGTTTGCCACCGGTCTTACGGCGTTTGTGCCAGTTATCCCTTGAGATACCTTTCAATAAAAGAGAGAAGATTAGTGTTCAGATGAAGGAAGCACACACACACACACACACACACACACACACACTCGAGTGATCAGTTCTCCAAGGTAAGTCTCAGCATGGTTTACTTTCAGACTCCGCAATGAACTCATCACACACTCGAGCTGGGGATCACTACACACACACACACACACACACCTCCTGAGAAAACTTCTTACATCAAACACTTTCCTGCTCTGCATTAAACACCAGAGATCCGAAAGTGTGCAGTGAAAAGTCTCCAGATTCTCCACGCTGCAGGAGAACACGAGCTCCACAACTCCAGACTTTACACATAATACACCATTATAACCCTTAATAACAACTCAAACATCGCATCTGAGATATTAAAGATAATAAAGAAGATAAAAAGAAGTTATTTATGGAGTCTCTTCAGCGCCTCGACATGCTAATCATCAGCTAATCAACAGCTAATCATCTCCAGGCCTCACCAACAATCTCATTTTCTGTCTAAAGTTTTCACCTTTGTCTCTCTCTCTCTCTCACTCACTCACTCTCTCTCTCTCTCTCTCTCTCTCTCTCTCTCTCTCTCACACACACACACACACACGTGGTGAATTAAAAGCTCAGTCAGTAATGGCCCCTGAGCGCGCCGCCATCTTGACTCATGTCAGCGCTCCTCTATCATCTCCTCACAAAATACACCAAAATCAGCGGCCGCAGTACAGAACTAAGATCCCGGTGCGGCCGCGGGTCGCCTCCTGAACACCCCGAGCACAGATTCGGGTTAAAGATCGGAGTAGAGCCGCAGATGAAAGCGGATTGTTCAGAGCAGGACAGGATGAAAACACATACCCATTCTCAGGCGCCGGCTGGAAAGAGGGACCGCAAAGGATCATGGGGAGGTTTCAAGCATCCACTTATCGCGAGATTCCCCGAGATTCAAGTAATCGCTGCTGTGGGAGGGGCTTTAGAAAGGGGCGGAGTTTACGCAGAAATCCCCAAGAGCTGTGAATAAACAGATTCAACATTAAGTCTTTTTTTTATGACTTCTTACGTCATTTAAACATTTTATTGCTCAATATAAAAATAAATCTTCTTTCCATAAACCTTTATTGCACATTTTATCTCCTGCATTTTTTATTTCGTTCTTCTAATGAAAGTGAATTCCTCATGTTACACACTTTATTAGAATGATCAAATCTGAGGGTGGACAAGCAGAACATCTACAAGATACTCATGCAAATGTGTAAGATTTCTAAAGAGAACATAAAGAATGGTGCTGAGCTTTTCTGAGTAGAATTAAAACTCATTTTAAAACATTAGAACTCATTGGAATATTTGGACTGCATGCACAATGGACAAGATCCTGGATGGAGGCTTCAGAATCGACTCCATGCGGCACCTCTTCTGCACTTCATAGTGTAACCTGGTGGATACACAGGAAGCACCAGGATGGATGTCTGTACTTCTGGATTTAAAGTGATAGCAGACTCCTCATTAACAAAATAAACGTTTAACTAGTTTATCTCTCCAAATCATCACTTTACTGAAATCAAAACCATGCGCTTATCATCTCTTCTTTTTCACCAACAAATCACAACTAGATTCCTGCACCACCTCCCCCAGCTCAGGCACAAAACATTCAATAAAATAATCAAGAGTTTTTTAAAACCTCAATATTGCGAGCAGGAGAAATTTACACATATTTGCGGGAGTGAGACTGAAAAATCATCTAGTGTGACATTCCACCCATGAGAAGATCCTGTAAGCCCTAAAATCAACCAGTTCTTCAAACATCTCATGTCTCTTGTTCTTTTTGTGTAAATGAATTAAAATATGAGGGTTTTTGTGAAAATAAATGAGATGAATAAAAATCAGCTTCAACTGAAGATTGCCTTTAGTTATAGGAGACTGATGTAAAGCTTATTAAAGTGAAATTAGAATTTCTATTTCTATTCCTATTCCCATTCCCATTTCTATTCATTTCTATTCTAGTTTGACTGTAACAGTGTAAATGTAATCTGACACAAAGAACGTTATCTGAAGTTAAAAAGTTAAAGAGTAAATAAAGGGGATTTGATGTGAAACACCTGTGATTGTGGACACGTATCTAAAGTGAACAGATTTCCTCTTAAAAGTGCACATGATTGTTGATCATTCTTCTTTTTCTTCTTCTTCTTCTTTTGGCTGCTCCCATTAGGAGTCTCCACAGCAGATCATCCATCTCCATCCACCCTGTCCTCTACATCTGCCTCTTTCACACCAACTACCTGCATGTCTTCCCTCACCACATCCATAAACCTCCTCCTTGATCTTCATCTTTTCCTCCTTCCTGGTGGCTCCATCCTCAGCATTCTCCTACTGATATACCCCATGTCCCTCCTCTGCACATGTCCAAACCATCTCAATGTCACCTCCCTCACCTTGTCTCCAAAATGTACTACATGCTCTGTCCATAGAGGCACAGCTGAGTCTTCAAACCACCTCAACAGTTCCAGAAGGAGATGATAGAGGAGATAGAGGAGCGCTGACATGAGTCAAGATGGCGGCACGCTCAGGGGCCATTACTGACTTTTAATTCACCACGTGTGTGTGTGTGTGTGTGTGTGTGTGTGTGTGTGTGTGTGAGTGAGAGAGAAAAAGAAGGTGAAAACTTTAGACAGAAAATGTGAGATTGTTGGTGAGGCCTGGAGATGATTAGCTGTTGATTAGCTGATTAGCTGTCGATTTAAAAAAACAAAAACTGTTCTAAGTAATTTTTCTCCGAACAGAGTTTTAGGCTGATGATGTTCTCACTCAGTGTCCTACTGAACCAGCATTAGAATAGATGTATTGATGATGGAGACTTTAAAGCTCTTTGTAAGTTGTTCTGGAAAACTGATCAATATGCATCAATATAAATGAGTAATGAAGTGGAGTCACTGCACGATCCTGCAGGTATTTACAGTGTATCTGTACTTTACTGAATTATTTCAATTATTTAAAACTACATTTTAAAGTCACAAACACTGCGTCCAAAAAAACATTTCACACACTCTAATATTCCATTAAACCGCTTTTGATTAAGAAAAAACACCACATCAAGTCAAAAATTCAAGGAAAAGAAAAAGTTTTGCTGTGAATTTGTTCATGAAGACTGTTGGATTGTTCGATTAGAGTTTTTCTTCTGTAGTTCAGTTCAGAAAAAAAGATGCAGACCTGCAGGTGTTTATATTATTATACAGGTTTATTAAAACACCACGAATTCAGCCAAGAGGATTAAACACCAGGTCATGTGTCATGTGTCGCCTTCAATTTACTCCAGAGATCATTTTACTACTGACATTTATTTCCCTCAAATACCATCACCTTCTGAACATCTGAGGATCTCAAACTGTAATTATCACCTCCAGCTGTCACCTGCATCAAATCTGATTAGATCTACAGTTTATGTTCAGTCTTTGGTCAATTAAAATATATTACAGAAATGAAATTTGATTTAATTCCATATTTTCTAGAACCCGTAGAAATCCTGATTATACCCTAAGAAAAAAACAATCTACTACTTTCCTGTTAAAAAAACACCAGAAGTGAAATCGAGCAACACCTGAAAATCTAAAAAAAACTTGACCATGTAAAGTGTAAATGAAACACGTCATAATAACTACAGCACAACCTGGAAGGTCATTAATCCACTTAACTACAGCTGTTTCTACAGAATTCACATTTCCTCTTCCAGATCCTGCACTAAATACGGCTGTTTCTGCTTCAGGATTCTATAAAATTCTCCTTTCACAGCTCTTGAGTCAAAAGATCTGTACATGATCCTGATTTTCTCCTGAGGTGTAGCTGCAGCTTGGATGGTGTTATACACTTCATTAGTAATCATTTTCTTGGATAGAAGACCATCTGCAATCTCCATTACTGAAGAAACTCTCTGGATCAGAGCTGCTCTGTGTTTATCCACAAACTCAGATCCTGAAACACACAAAAACACATTCATTTCAGATCCCTGACATTCAAACACACACCGTGATCAGACACACATATTCATCAGACACACACCACGATCAGACACACATAATGATCAGACACACACCATGATCAGACACACACCATGATCAGACACACATAATCATCAGACACACACCGTGATCAAACACACATAATGATCAGACACACATAATGATCAGACACACACCACGATCAGACACACATAATGATCAGACACACACCACGATCAGACATACATAATGACCAGACAAACACCATGATCAGACACACATAATGATCCGACACACATAATGATCCGACACACATAATGATCAGACACACACCGTGATCAAACACACATAATGATCAGACACACATAATGATCAGACACACACCACGATCAGACACACATAATGATCAGACACACACCATGATCAGACATACATAATGACCAGACAAACACCATGATCAGACACACATAATGATCCGACACACACCATGATCAGACACACATAATGATCAGACACACACCACGATCAGACACACATAATGATCAGACACACACCGTGATCAGACACACATAACAATCAGACACACATAATGATCAGACACACACCACGATCAGACACACATAATGATCAGACACACATAATCATCAGACACACATAATCATCAGACACACACCACGATTAGACACACATAATGATCAGACACACACCATGATCAGACACACATAATCATCAGACACACAACACGATCAGACACACATAATGATCAGACACACATAATGATCAGACACACATCATGATCAGACACACATAATGATCAGACACACACCATGATCAGACACACATAATGATCCGACACACATAATGATCCGACACACATAATGATCAGACACACACCGTGATCAAACACACATAATGATCAGACACACATAATGATCAGACACACACCACGATCAGACACACATAATGATCAGACACACA
>NC_139581.1:420000-462500 GCF_946808225.1 Silurus aristotelis
ACTTCTGAAGCTGTTGGGGAAAGAAGATTTTCAGGAGATATTTCCTCAGCTGAAGAAGCTCTCCATAACTCAACAACCACCTCAACAAACATCTCATCAAGCATCTCATCAACCATCTCAACAAACATCTCAGCAACAGTCACTCGGTACCAGTCATTGTACATGAAACGTTCTTCTCTCTCACAGTGTTTTAGAGACACTCAGTGATGAGCATGTTTCTGTGTTTTTCTCTCTACAGAAGGTCGAGTGAAGGACACTGAGGAGGTGATTATAAAACACAGAATGACTTCAGACTCCAGTGTGGTGAATTTTCTCTAATCAGTGCCTGAAAAGTGTGGAGATTATTGTTTATGATTTTTGATGCAGGTTCCTTTCGTTTCTATGCACCAAAATCACTAAACTGCAAACACACAGTAAAGTGACAGTGAATGAGTGGATGAAAGTTCTGTCCAAATGGGAGATTTGTGTCTCTACCAGAAGAACTTGGAAGTGTAATTGTATGGGGTTGTTTTGGAGCAGAGAAGATTCTGAGAAAGTGAAAGATAACCAACATGACTTCATTCCACACTTTAGCACCATACAGTTCTGTCTGGACTGCGGCTCATCAGAGGTGACTTCACCGTACAACATGCCAATGATATGAAGCGCACATCTGATTTCTTTACATGTTGTTTAGAGAGTGATATCTATCATGGAACCACCTGCCCAGTCACCACACCTCAATCCTACTGAACTGCTCTGGGATGAAGAAGAAAACTGGTGAAGAACATCTTTGAATGTTTGCAGCTGTCTGTAGACTGAGTGTGTAAATCTGTTCTTCATGATAAGGGAGGATTTTTCACTGAAGATCAAGTGGAACATCTGGATATTTATAGATTTGTTTGGTTAAAGTAAATCTTTATACTTTTGCATTACTGAGTTTGTTGCATAGAAACAAAAGGAACATGTAGGTGTCTCTCAAACACCATCAAACACTCACACAGTTTAGACTCCAGAACTCAGAAACTGCACTTCCACGTCCTGCTTGAGGATCTGAACAGAAACCTTCACAGTAAAATGAGCTACAGAAATGTTTTATTAATAATTAATGTTTTCAGATTTCTGAATATAAAATGTCCAGTGGACCTCGTGGTGTTTGTCTGATCATCAACAATATGGACTTTGGTGACCCTAAAAAGTACAGACATGGATCTGATATGGATGAAGGTGTGTAGATGTATTATATTCATATCTTCAGGGAGTAAATTCAGTCTGATATATTACACTCAGTGTTCTGTAAAAAAAGCTTGGCTTGCACAGCTGGAATGTGGTGGAACAGTGCAGTGTTTCTGTCACTCTGGAGGCACCAACACGTTCCACTACGTGCTTCAGTTTGACCTGTAAGACAGTACTGAGAGATTGTATATAGCACGATTAATAAACCACGGTCACAGGATTTCCATCTATTATCAGGCATTAACATGGAAACTACGTGTAGGTAGGGAATAGAGTTGTGATGTAGGACGTGATGAGATGTTGAAACAGACACATCATGTGATCTTTGAGAATAAGACAAAATTGTTCTGTTCTGCTGTTTATCTCTCAGACGCTCTTAATAAGGTGTTTGTTTGGCTGGGTTTCACTGTGGAGGTGCACAAGGACAAAACCGCTGAGCAGATGAAGACCATCCTGAAGACATATGGCCAAAAGCAGCATGAAGGTGACTGTTTTGTGTGCTGCATCCTCAGCCATGGCACCACTGATGGAGTTTATGGAACAGATAACACATTAGTTAATGTTTATGGAACAGATAACACAATGAAGAGAATGCAGGAGAGGAAACAGAGGAAGAGGAAGAATTAGACACAGATGTTGGAGAGGTCATCCTGAATGGGAAAGATTTCTTCATGGCAAGGTCGACTATAAAAGGGTACTTCTCTCTGAGATCCACAATATCTGGTTCCTGGTTTATCCAGTCTCTGTGTAAGCAGCTGCAAGACTTCTGTCCACTGTAAGTACTAAATAAGAGGAAAGTAAGTAACTATTAATATGTTCACTGTAAAAAAATCACTTTTATATTTCAGTCATTTTGAGTATTTTTTATTTCTATTTGAACTTCAAGCGTTTTCAACTTTTTTCAAAAAGTTTCCCGAAAGGAACTGATATTACATTTAGTGTGATGGTGACGTGTCTCCTGTGCTGCACTGTGGTGTTAATCATCTTTCAATCTGTATCGCAGGAATAAAGACATCAACTTCATCCTTATGAAGACCAATGAGGAAGTTAGTAGAGAAATTGCTACAATCATAGACAAAAACTGCAAACCGGTTCAGCGCAGAAAAGTCAAGCAGATGCCGATCTATAAATCAACTCTGACCAAGATTCTGGTGTTCAAACCTGTTCACATCTAACTTCACTTTACACAACCAGTTCACATGATCAGATCTTTATTTCTATTGTAGAGACACTGCACGTGTTCACTGGCCCTCAGTTATGAAGATGCATGTAGGTCTAAATCATCTCTATAAGTGTTTACAAAATAAATACATTATTCCTGAAAATCCTCCTCATGTCGTCCTCGTGCTCCTGAGTGTGTGTACATTTACTCATCAGGAGAATAATTCATATAAACCTCGACCTGATCACCTTCAGACCTTCTCCACACATTACTGCAAGCTTCTATCTAACATTCTGTAGAGTTTCAGTGCTCATGTTTTTTACACTAAAGTGTTTATCAGACGTCCTGAAGAGCTTCAGAGCCTCGAAAACAGAAACACATCGACGTGTAAATCACTCGATTACAAACTTAAAGCACATCCAGAACTTTTAGTAATAAACAGTTACTTTTTATTAGTGTTTTAAAGTTTACTAAATAAAGAATTCAATGAAAAAAGGAATCCGGCGTTTGTCTGCTGTCACGTTCTAAACTGGGAAAAATAAAATCACTATTTGTTTATCATATTTTACTTTTTGAGTCACATATACAAGGAATTGTAAATAACTGAGAATTTATTTAAAAATACATGCTAGCACAACAAAAGTCTCCAAAATGTTGCACCGACATCTTCAACAAAGTTTTCTGGACAAACATTTTTATGTTGAAACAGTAACGTTGATGTTTAAATATTTCGCACGAGTGATGAGTCGTGAAAATCGCGCTAGTGCACGGGGTTTCCGTTTCCCTGCTCCAGTTCCAGGGTTTTCTCGTCTCCAATTGATCCCAGTGTCTGATTGGACTTTGCTTATATTGTCAGTCTTCGAGGATCTTAATGTTGCTGCTGTATGTGAATAATTACAATAGTTTTGATTGTAAGCATGTGATTAATTGTACATTCCCAACCCGATAATTGTGTACGGGTAAAACGCATGTGTATTTTGTCTCATTTATAAGAGTACATTACAAAAAGACTTCAGTGTAACAGCATTTTTAATCGTTTGAAATAAATACTAACTGTAGTAAATTATTTGTGGACTTTTCTGGGTGTCAACATTTAATTAATAACTTCGATTTTTTTGCAACAACGCACATTTAAAATGTTTTTCATCCTAAATTCAAAAATATACATTTAATATATACTAAAAAAAGTAATTAATAAAAAGATTTGCATATTACTTAAATATGGGGCATTAAGTTACAAATGATCCAAACACAAGGCTTTTTTGGAGTAATTTTTATTAAATTAAGGTTTTAATTGAGCTCAGTTGCATTCTGGACTCGTCTTAACTCATAAATGTTAACGTATTTAAAATAGTACATTTAAAGACATCACTGAAAGTGTTTTTTATCGTTTAAAATCAAAAGGTTTGGTTGAAATAAACTGTAGTAAATTATTTGTGGACTTTCTGGGTGTCAACATGAGTCGTCGGTTTTAAACTGATCTGCATGGAATTTTCGTATCACCAACAAAGACCTTCTGGAAGGCTTCATGGCCACCATTGACAATCACGGTGTGTGTAAGCTTCTGAAGCTTTACAGAGCCAGAAGAGGAGCTTTTTCACATGGCATGAATGAGCTACTGAAAAGACTTGAAGTTTCAGTATTTAAAACATTTTAGGATTTTATTTATGATAACAAAATTTTCATACTTTTGCTATTTGGTTGATTCTTTTGTATCTTTTTCTAGACGACTCTGAAAAACTCTGGCACACCTCTTAGGCCTTCTCTATGCACTCAACTTTTCATATCCTAAAAATCTCAAGTACACTTTTGATACTATTCAGAATGTGCTCATGGAGCTGCGGTCTGGATTCACCCAAAGTGTTAACTTTTATTAGTGAAACAGAAACGATGTTGTGACCTTGTACCTTTGTGTCACCAACAAAGACAGATAAAAAAAATTTAATAAAGTTTAAATACCAGATCTGGGCTGTGAGTGCAAGTGCAGGTTTTTTTAATTTACAAAGAAAGGGTTGTTGGTGAATCATTATGTAGATTTTTTTTATATTTATGATGAACATTGTCAAAATTATGGTTGTCCTTTAGTTGATTTTAGTTTTCCATTTAAAAACATGTAGTGAGTAGTAAATAGTGTGTAGTTTGTAGGTTGTAGTGAGTAGTGTGTAGTGAGTAGTGAGTAGTTTGTAGTAAATAGTGTGTAGTGAGTAGTGTGTAATGTGTAATGAGTAGTGTGTAGTGAGTAGTGAGTAGTAAAAAAGAGTGTAGTGAGTAGTGAGTAGTGAGTAGTGTGTAGTGAGTAGTAAATAGTGTGTAGTGTTTAGTGAGTAGTGTGTAGTGAGTAGTTTGTAGTAAATAGTGTGTAGTGAGTAGTGTGTAGTTAGTAGTGTGTAGTGAGTAGTAAATAGTGTGTAGTGTTTATTGAGTAGTGTGTAGTGAGTAGTGAGTAGTTTGTAGTAAATAGTGTGTAGTGAGTAGTGTGTAGTTTGTAGTAAATAGTGTAGTGAGTAGTAAATAGTGTGTAGTGAGTAGTTTGTAGTAAATAGTGTGTAGTGAGTAGTGTGTAGTTTGTAGTAAATAGTGTGTAGTGAGTAGTGAGTAGTAAATAGTGAGTAGTGTGTAGTTAGTAGTGTGTAGTGAGTAGTGATTAGTAAATACTGTGTAGTGAGTAGTGTGTAGTGAGTAGTTTGTAGTAAATAGTGTGTAGTGAGTACTGTGTAGTTTGTAGCAAATAGTGTGTAGTGAGAATTAAATAGTGTGTAGTGAGTAGTGTGTAGTTAGTAGTGTGTAGTGAGTAGTGTGTAGTTAGTAGTGTGTAGTGAGTAGTAAATAGTGTGTAGTGAGTAGTGTGTAGTGTCTAGTTAGTAGTGTGTAGTGAGTAGTAAATAGTGTGTAGTGAGTAGTGAGTAGTAAATAGTGAGTAGTGTGTAGTTAGTAGTGTGTAGTGAGTAGTGATTAGTAAATACTGTGTAGTGAGTAGTGTGTAGTGAGTAGTTTGTAGTAAATAGTGTGTAGTGAGTACTGTGTAGTTTGTAGCAAATAGTGTGTAGTGAGAATTAAATAGTGTGTAGTGAGTAGTGTGTAGTTAGTAGTGTGTAGTGAGTAGTGTGTAGTTAGTAGTGTGTAGTGAGTAGTAAATAGTGTGTAGTGTGTAGTGAGTAGTGTGTAGTGTCTAGTTAGTAGTGTGTAGTGAGTAGTAAATAGTGTGTAGTGAGTAGTGAGTAGTAAATAGTGTGTAGTGAGTAGTGTGTAGTGAGTAGTGAGTAGTAAATAGTGTGTAGTGAGTAGTGTGTAGTGAGTAGTTTGTAGTGTGTAGTGAGTAGTGTGTAGTGAGTAGTTTGTAGTAAATAGTGTGTAGTGAGTAGTGTGTAGTTAGTAGTGTGTAGTGAGTAGTGAGTAGTAAATAGTGTGTAGTGAGTAGTGTGTAGTGTATAGTGAGTAATTTGTAGTAAATAGTGTGTAGTGAGTAGTGAGTAGTGTGTAGTAAATAGTGTGTAGTGAGTAGTAAATAGTGTGTATTGAGTAGTGTGTAGTTAGTAGTGTGTAGTGTGTAGCTAGTAGTGTGTAGTGAGTAGTGAGTAGTAAATAGTGTGTATTGAGTAGTGTGTGGTGAGTAGTAAATAGTGTGTAGTGAGTAGTGTGTAATGAGTAGTAAATAGTGTGTAGTGAGTAGTGAGTAGTAAATAGTTTGTAGTGTGTAGTAAATTGTGTGTAGTGTGTAATGAGTAGTGAGTAGTGTGTAATGAGTAGTGTGTAATGAGTAGTAAATAGTGTGTAGTGAGTAGTGTGTAGTGAGTAGTGAGTAGTAAATAGTGTGTAGTGTTTAGTGAGTAGTGTGTAGTGAGTAGTGAGTAGTTTGTAGTAAATAGTGTGTAGTGTGTAGTGATTAGTCTGTAGTTAGTAGTGTGTATTGACTAGTTTGTAGTAAATAGTGTGTAGTGAGTAGTGATTAGTCTGTAGTTAGTAGTGTGTAGTGAGTAGTGTGAAGTTAGTAGTGTGTAGTGAGTAGTAAATAGTGTGTAGTGTTTAGTGAGTAGTGTGTAGTGAGTAGTGAGCAGTTTGTAGTAAATAGTGTGTAGTGTGTAGTGATTAGTCTGTAGTTAGTAGTGTGTAGTGAGTAGTGTGGAGTTAGTAGTGTGTAGTGAGTAGTGTGTAGTTCAATTCAATTCAATTCATGTTTATTTGTATTGCGCTTTTAACAATGAACATTGTCTCAAAGCAGCTTTACACAGATAATGTGGTGATTAAACGTAAATATGTTCTTTGTAAGTAAGTTTGTCCCTGATGAGCAACTGTGGCAAGGAAAAACTCCCCGAGATGGCATAAGGAAGAAACCTTGAGAGGAACCAGACTCAAGAGGGAACCCATCCTCATCTGGGTTGCACCAAATGTCCATTTGAAGGAGATATACAATGCTGTGGGGTTCAGTGATGACGATCAGAAGCAAACTGCACTCCCGAGTCAGTGCAGCAGACTGTTGACATTAACTACAGTCCAATCCATCCTCAAAGCACCCGTTCTACTCCGGAATTACATGGAACCACCCAAAGTGTTGATGAGAGACCGTCCCAAGCTGCACAGAAGTGTGAAGATCCACGGAGGGGAGAGGGGCAGGAACAGTGGTCACTGGAGCCTCAGGAGCATGTTTAACTCGACCGAGAGAGAGAGAGAGAGAGAGAGAGAGAGAGAGAGAGAGAGAGAGAGTGACAGGAAAAGAAGGATATGGATTATTAAGTGTCCCTATTGGTGTATGAAAGTTAATGTCACTGTGCAGTTTGGACTCCGGCAAGACTCGCTATGGCAGCATAACTAAAAGGGAGAACCAGAAGGAAACACAGACATGAGGGATCTCTGGGATAAGAGACGACCCACCACACCACCGTCAACAAACCTGAGTGAACGTGTGAATGTGAGGGGACGACAGCATACAAATATACCAGTTCACCAAACACTCTATATCCATGTTCCCTCCAGATCTTCAGCCGCGACTTGAACACTGAGACTGTGTCTGAGTCCCAAACACTGGTTGGAAGGCTGTTCCATAACTGTGGGGTTTATAAGAGAAACATCTGCCCCCTGCTGTAGTCTTCATTATTTGAGGAACCAACAGATAGCCTGCACCTTTTGATCTAAGTAGGCGTGGAGGATCATCCTGGTACAGAAGTTCCCTCAGATACTGCGGCGTGAGAGCGTTAAGTGCTTTATACGTCAGTAGTAGTATTTTATAATCAGTGTGAGATGTAATTGGGAGCAGTGTAGATGATTAAAACAGGGGTGATGTGGTCATATTTCCTAGATCTAGTGAGGACTCTTGCTGCTGCATTCTGAACTAACTGAAGCTTATTTCTGCACTTACTCCAACACCCAGACAGTAAAGCGTTACAGTAGTCTAATCTAGATGTTACAAAAGCATCTACTAGTTTTTCTGCATCCTGTAACGACATCATATTTCTAATTTTAGCAATATTTCTAAGATGAAAGAAGGAGATCCTGGTGATATTATTCACGTGAGCCTCAAAGGAAAGACTCGGGTCAATAATCACACAGAGGTTTTTGACTGCTGTCACACTGAGACAGAAACACCATCCAGAGATGCTACGGAATCAGAAGGTTTACTTCTAGCTGCATGTGGTCCTAGTAAAAGTACTTCCGTCTTATCTGAGTTGAGCAGAAGAAAGTTATTAAGCATCCACTGTCTAATGTCCTTTACACACTTCTCAACATTGTTAAGCTGATCTCGCTCATCTGGCTTTGCTGAAATATACAGCTGTGTATCATCAGCATAGCAATGGAAGCGAATCCCATGTTTATGAATGATTTCACCAAGAGGCAGCAGATATAAAGAGAAAAGCAGTGGGCCTAAGACAGATCCTTGAGGAACACCAAACTTTACCTCAGAGAGTGTGGAGAACTCACCATTAACATCAACAAACTGATAGCGATCTGTCAAATAAGACCTGAGCCAAGAGAGAGCTGTTCCCTTTATTCCAACAACGTTCTCAAGTCTAGCAAGTAGTATAGTGTGATCAATGGTGTGAAAAGCTGCACTGAGGAGCAAGATAACAGGAGGCCAATAACAGGTCCTTTACCACCTTAACTAGCGCCGTCTCTGTGCTATGATGAGGCCGAAATCCTGACTGATACATTTAAAAAATGTTATTCATAAGTAGGTGTGAGCAGAACTGCTGTGCTACAACCTTTTCCAAAATTTTGGCTATGAAGGGGAGATTTGATATTGGTCTGTAGTTGGACAGCTGACAGGGTGAAGGTCAGGTTTCTTAATTAGGGGGTGGATAACTGCCAGTTTGAAGGATTTAGGTACATAACCAGTGCTAATGGAAGAATTTATAATTTTTTAAAACAGGTTCAATTCCCTCTGTAGGTATCTGTTTAAAGAAACTTGTAGGCGAGGGATCGAGATGCAGGTTGATGATTTTGATGAGGAAATTAATGAAATGAAGTCATTCTCATGAATAGGAGTGAAACTTTGTAATTGATTGTCTGCTATAATTACACTGCTGTCTACAGGGTTACTTGTAAAATAATTTGGCTTTATATTAACCGTCTGGATTTTTTGCCTGATGTTTTTAATTTTATTATTAAAAAAGTTCATGAAATCATTACTACCTATTGATAGTGTGCATGTGAGTGCAGTGCTTTTATTCCCTGTTAATTTTGCTACCGTGCTGAATAAAAATCTAGGATTATGCTTGTTATTTTCTATAAGGGAGGAGAAATATGCTGATCTAGCAGCACTAAGAGATTTTCTATAATTTAAGAGATTCTCCTTCCATGCTGTTTGAAATACTGTTAATTTTGTTAATTTTCGAGTGGTCTGTTTTAAGGTGCGTGTATGATCATTATACCACTGTGCTAATTTTTTAATTCTCCCTGATCATTTTGGTCTTAAGGGGAGCTACTTCATCTAGAGTGTAATGTAACGTTGATTCTAGATGTTCAGTGGCCCAGTGGAGCTCTGCGGGGTCAGACGGAGATCTATCTAATATCGTAATTTTTGGAAGATTATTGATAAAACGCACTGCTGTAGCTGACGTGAAAGTACGCTTAACATGGTAACGTGGTGAGGTAGAAATGCAATGACTGAGGCAGATTTTAAACGAGATTAGATAATGGTCGGAAATAGCTTTAGACTGTGGAATTATGACTAAGTTTTTTATTTTTAATCCAAATGTTAACAACAAATCGAGAGTGTGTCATCACTATGAGTGGGTCCTATAACATTCTGATTAATTCCAACTGAATCTAGAATGGACACAACTGCTGCTCTTAAGGAGTTTTCCTGATTATCAATATGAATATTAAAGTCACCAACAATTACTGCTTTGTGTAAAGAAGGAGCTAAATTTGTAATGAAATCTGAAAATCAGAGTCAGGCCCCTGGGGGTCTATAAATAATAATGAGTGGAATTGACTGACTGGACCTGCTTTCAGACACTGAATATTTTATGTTGGTGTAAAGAACTTCAAATGTTTTACATTTTTGTTTAGTCTTTTGTGTGACGTTTAGATTATTATTATAAATAGCGGTGACTCCGCCTCCTCTGCCATTTAGATGGGGTTCTCTTTCAAACATTCGTTCGGTATCTCACTATGGGAATCGCCTCGGGGATGACCAATCCTGGAAGCATCAATCACACCATGTCTGTCGGCTGACAGACCAATCACGACAGTGACACGGGAGTTCCTTTTTTTCTGGTGATTGCACCTCCGTTATGGCGACTGCGAGTTCATCCGGGTGCACGGCGGGGAAAGTTCAATCCCGACCGTGTGCATGCGGGTCTACGATCTCGGTAAAAGACTCTTATCCCCTGTGCATCGTTTGCTTAGGAGTTCGGCACGCTCAAACCGTGCTCGCTAACCCCGAGTGACGCGAATAAAGGGGACCCATGTCTCTCTCCGCTGCCCGCAGAGAGGGACGAGGCTGCTTCGCAAGCACAGTGCAGCTGGGGAGAGTTGATGGACGAGGTTTCTCCTGTCCTTCCTTCACTCTTTGAATCAAACTCTCTACTGGATAACAAGGGTGAGGGAGAGGAAGATGATGAGGTCGCTCATTTTTTGAAGGAAGATTTGGAGGACGACGAGGAGGATGCTATCCTCCCTCCTGATCTTCTCTCCAGGCCTGGAAGTGCTACGGGCCCTTCCCCCATGCCAGGTGAGCTGGACCTCATGGAGGTGTGTAGGAGAGCAGACAAGAAACTTTCCATCGAATGGCCATCTCAGCAGGTGCATTACGACGCTGAGAGGGATTTATATGATGGGAAGAGGCTGCCATCGCGCACTTCCCCAGTTAAGCAGCTGATTCCTGCTGTACCGGCGTGTGTCACAGAAATTGACACACACAGAAAAAAAAAAACATTTTTGGGACAAACCCTTCTCGCATAGAGTGCCCGTTTCTCTAGACTGGAGGTGCACGATATGGAGGCTTTGGGGATGTACAACCCCCCCCGTGGAGCTGCCCAAATCGACGAGCTGCTCTATCCTCCTTCTCCCCTTCTTTGCCAGGACGTACAGAAAGGCTGTCCGCCTCCCTTTTCCAGAAGATCTACCGCTCCTCGGCCCTGGCGGTTAGAGCTCTGAATGCCACCTCAATGCTCACGGCTTACCGGGCAGAGCTCATGGAAGAGATGGGGAGGCAGATTGATGCTGGGTCACCAGATTCAGTGTGGTGGGAAGAAATCTGCGTCATTGCGGATCTCAACCTATGTTCTTCTAGGGGAGCGGTCCATAGCTGCGGCCGCAGCATGGGCCTCGCTGTGGTAGGCGAAAGAGCCCTGTGGTTGGGGTTGACGGGCTTATCGGAGAGGGAGAAAGTGGAGTTCCTTGATGCCCCGATAGAGCCGAAAGCCCTTTTCGGGGCTGCGGTGGCGAATATGCGCCAGCAATGCGACCTTCGCAAAAAGGATGGTGAAGCATTTGAGGCATGCCTCCCAAGAAAGCCTCCTGCTCGCCCTCCCCAACCTGCACGTTCATATTTCGCCCCTCATCTCAGGAGTCTTGTCCTCCCCCTCCAGCGAAAAGGCGTTGGGGAGCGTTTCAAAGACTGTGTTCGACGTCATAATTTCTCCGGTTGGAGTGTTGGCACCAGTTTCCCCAGTGCCCGGAAACTTACTTCTCCCCTCTCCACCCGCGGGGTTATGCAAGAAAGAGAGCAGAATGTTCCATGTTCGTTCAAAAATATTAAAGATTTGTTCTGTGCATCCAGGCAGTGGGCCGAGGGCACAGATGTGTGTGATAAAGGGAAAAGTGAAAAAATCCACACACACACAATAAAAGAACTCGAATCAGAGTTGCAACCCCCGGCTCCGAGCGAGAGCCACAGAGGCCCGCTGTTCTGTGGCGGATGTGTTGTGCTTTTTGCAAGAACTTTTGGATAAGGGCAGGGCTTTTTCAACCGTTAAGGTTTATCTCGCCGCTGTTTCTTCATGCCACGTAGGGATTGACGGTAATACTATCGGTTATCACCCGCTCGTGTGCAGGTTTATGAAGGGGGCGCGGCGCCTGAGCACGTTCTCCAAGCTGCTGGTTCCGCCATGGGATCTGTCCGTGGTCCTGAGCGCGCTCTCTCATTCTCCTTTTGAGCCGATAGGGAGTATTGATTTAAAGCTCCTGTCGCTTAAGGTTGCTTTGTTATTGGCTCTTTCTCCCGCAAAGCAGGTTAGTGAACTTCATGCTTTGTCTGTTCATAACTCCTGTATGCGGTTTGCTTTGGATTTCTCGCGAGTGGCTCTCAAGACTAATCCGGCATTTATCCCTAAGGTGAGCGAGTCAGCTTTCGCCTGCAGATAGGTGGATTTAATGGCTTTTCATCCACCTCCTTTTTCCTTAGCGGAGGAGGAGCGACTTCACTGTCTGTGTCCTGTCCGTGCGTTACGTCACTATGTGGACAGGACGAAGGGATTGAGACGGAGAAATCAGCTGTTTGTAGGCTGATTCCCGTGAAGGAAGTCCTGTTTCCCGGCAGCGCCTGTCCCATTGGCTCGTGGAGGCTATTGTAATGAGTTATAATAGCGTGGGTCTTGACCCTCCGGAAGGACTGAGGGCTCATAGTACCCGAGGCTTGGCCACTTTGTGGGCGCTTTTCAGGACATCTGTGCAGCAGCTTGCTGGGCTTCCCCGCACACTTTTGTCCGTTTTTATAGGCTGGATGTCACGGAGCCTTCGCTGGCTCATTCCGTCCTGAGTGTGTAATATATATGTATATGTATATATGTATAGATATGTAGACGTATTTTGGACATGTATACGTGTATATGAAGGGGAATGACAACGGATGATGGTAACATCGTGGATCGGTTGTTTGTCATTTCTCTCACTTTTTCTCTCTTCGATGAGAGGGGTTATCTCTTTTTATCACATCACTGAGTTGGTTGACACCTGCTTCGGACAGCATATCTGCAATACGGGAGTTGTCTATATCCCATAGTGAGATACCGAACGAATGTTTGAAAGAGAACTTTAGGTTACTAACGTAACCCCGGTTCTCTGATAACAGGAGTGAGGTATCTCACCATACTTCCCTCCTTGCAGTGCACGGAGAAGAGATATGTGAGAATGAGGCAGGGACCGCCAGTAGCAGTGTATATAGGGAGGCGGGAATCCCGCATCACTGTCATGATTTGTCTGTCAGCCGACAGATGTGGTGTGATTGATGCTTCCAGGATTGGTCACGCCCGAGGCGATTCCCATAGTGAGATACCTCACTCCTGTTATCAGAGAACCGGGGTTACGTAAGTAACCTAAAGTTGGTGTATGTAACTATACCCAGGAGGACTCGCTTCATTTAATGCTTAATATTTCTGTCAAACACATTATATTAAACTCCTGGTCGGTAATAATATAATTTATAGTCAGCGCTTTTGGCGTCCTATTTAATTTACTGTTAATCAGGTTACTAAAACAGACTTTCTGATAATTCCTATATTTTGGTTTTGCTCAGGGGACAGACACAGTCTCAATATGGTGGATCCTTAATGACGACTCTGTTTAGCCTGTCTGTCTGCTCCCTGGCCTTGGCTCTAGACAGTCACTTGTTAACTAGTGCTGTTCTAAAACTATTACCTATACTACAAGAAATGAGAGCAGCACCTTCCCGGGTGGGATGGATACCGTCCCGCCCTAACAGGCCAGCCTTGCCCTCAAAAATGCTCCAATTATTAATGAAGCCCACATTATTTTTGGAGCACCACTCGGACATCCAGCAGTTCAGCGACCATAACCTGCTGTAGGCTACATCGCCACGTCACATTGGGGTGGGGCCAGAGCATGTTACTGCATCGGACATTGCCTTATTTACACACCTCTATAATATTACTCTTAGTAACCTCTGACTGTCGAAGGCGTATATCATTAGCTCCTGTGTGAAAAATTATCTTAGAGAACCTGTGCTTTCCTAAGAATCTAAGCTGACCTGCTATGTCCGGCGCCCTGGCTCCCGGTATACACATAACCTGTGCTGCTGGTGCCCCTAAAGGTCTAGCTAATTTCACGTGCCTCAGAATGGAGTCTCCTAAAACCAGAGCTCTCAGGTTTCTCAGCGGGTGCTTCACTGAGGAGAGCAGACCTGTTGGACACACGAAGCAGAGAGGAATGGTGCTCCCGTGGGCGAGCCTTAGCGTTAGCTTTGGCTTTGCGAGTATGCCACCGAGTCGTCACCCATTCGCCCCGCTGCGAGGGCTCTAATGCTGGAGTCGGGGGAATATTACCTTCACCTAGGGCATCCAGACTTTCCCCTGCAGAACCTGGACTGCTCTCACACTCACTACTTCTCTGTAGACTCTGGATGCGCTCCTCTAATGCTAAGATCTTCTCCGTCAAAGAGCAAACTAGCTTACACTTCTCACAGATAAAATTATCGCTAACAACGGAGAGAGACTGACTAAACATGTCACACTTCACACACTGAGTGAACTGGATGTTTGCCATAGTAGAGAAATTACGTACCTTAATGTGTTTACTATAGTGTGTGTACGTAGTTCTGGTGAATGTCCTCCACTCACTGCTTTCAAACCCTCAAACAGGGAAAAAAAGCGCTATTTTCCGGTTTGTCTGTTAGTAGTGTGTAGTGAGTAGTGTCTAGTTAGTAGTGTGTAGTGAGTAGTAAATAGTGTGTAGTGTGTAGTGTGTAGTTTGTAGTGAGTAGTGTGTAGTTTGTAGTTTGTAGTGAGTAGTGTGTAGTGAGTAGTTTGTAGTGAGTAGTGTGTAGTGTGTAGTGAGTAGTTTGTAGTGAGTAGTGTGTAGTGAGTAGTAAGTAGTTTGTAGTGTGTAGTGTGTAGCGTGTCCTGAGTAGTGTTTAGTGTGTAGTTAGTAGTGAGTAGTGTGTAGTAAGTAGTGTTTAGTGAGTAGTGTGTAGTGAGTAATGTGTAGTGAGTAGTGTGTAGTGAGTAATGTGTAGTGTGTAGTGTGAAGTGAGTAATGTGTAGTTTGTAGTGTGTAGTGTGTAGTGAGTAATGTGTAGTGTGTAGTGAGTAATGTGTCCCTTTTTCTCTTTATAACAGTCTGTACACGTCTGGGGACTGAGGAAACAAGTTGCTCAAGTTTAGAAATAGGAATGTTCTCCCATTCTTGTCTAATACAGGCTTCTAGTTGCTCAACTGTCTCAGCTCTTCTTCTATCATCTTCCTCTTTATGATGCGCCAAATGTTTTCTATGGGTGAAAGATCTGGACTGCAGGTGGACATTTCAGTACCCGGATTCTTCTTCTACACAGCATGATGTTGTAATTGATGCAGTATGTGGTCTGACATTGTCATGTTGGAAAATGCAAGGTCTTCCCTGAAAGAGACGACGTCTGGATGGGAGCATATGTTGTTCTAGAACTTGGATATACCTTTCAGCATTGATGCTGCCTTTCCAGATGTGTAAGCTGCCCATGCCACACGCACTCATGCAACCCCATACCATCAGAGATGCAGGCTTCTGAACTGAGCGCTGAGAACAACTTGGGTTGTCCTAATTCTCTTTAGTCCGGATGACATGGCGTCTCAGTTTTCCAAAAAGAACTTCAAATCTTGATTCGTCTGACCACAGAACAGTTTTCCACTTTGCCACAGTGCATTTTAAATGAGCCTTGGCTCGGAGAAAACCCCTGAGCTTCTGGATCATGTTTAGATACGGCTTCTTTTTTTACCTATAGAGTTTTAGTCGGCGACGGCGAATGGCACGGTGGATTGTGTTCACCGACAATGATTTCTGGAAGTTTTCCTGAGCCCAAGTTGTGATTTCCATTACTGCAGCATTCCTGTATGTGATGCAGTGGCATCTAAGGGCCCGAAGATCACAGCATCCAGTATGGTTTTCTGGCCTTCACCCTTACGCACAGAGATTGATCCAGATCCTCTGACTCTTTGGATGATATGATGCACTGTAGATGATGAGAACTTCAAGCTCTGTGCGATTTTTCTCTGAGAAACTCCTTTCTGATGTTGCTCCACTATTTCTCACCGCAGCATTGGGGAACTGGTGATCCTCTGCCCATCTTCACTTCTGACAAACTGCCACTCTGAGAGGCTCTTTTTTTACCCAATCATGTTGACAATTGAACTGATAAGCTGCAAATTGGTCCTCCAGCTGTTCCTTATATGTACATTTTACTTTTCCGGCCTCTTATTGCTGCCTGTCCCAACATTTTTTGGAATGTGTTGCTCTCATGAAATCCAAAATGAGCCAATATTTGGCATGACATTTTAAAATGTCTCACTTTCAACATTTTATATGTTTCTATATTCTATTGTGAATAAAATATAAGTTTATGAGATTTGTAAATTATTACATTCCTTTTTTGTTCACAATTTGTAACTTTTTTTGGAATCGGGTTTGTGCATTTTTATATATATAATAGATTGTGATTTTATTGACTGCATTTTAAAACCTTGAATATGCAGTATATAACCAAAACTACTACATCTACAAATTCAGTTAAATTTCTATCATGCAAAGAAGACGGCCTGCGTGAACATGATCCTGAAACACCACCATGCTCTCATGCTCTCGGCCAAAGCTCACTGACGTTTTCTGTGTTCTAGTGTGAAGAAAATATGCATTTGCAAAACATTACATTTAACTTTTATATACATTTTACACAGTGTGCAAACTTTTTTGGAATTGAGGTTTGTTAGATTTTTATCATGCCCAAAACGAAACTCAATTCATGGAGAGATTTTCCATACGACCTGTGATGCTCCGTAGTGCCTTTCTGAATTCAGGGAAGAAGAAATACACAGCACACAGAATGTAGCAATGTTTCCTCTCTTCAGTTTATTGCAGGTGGCAGACACGTATTTATACACAGGATGATACAGTCCACGCACACACACACACGAACACGCACACACATATTGGGAGAAAGCTGACCTAAAGTCGTTTTCCTGTTTAGACTAGAGGATATACCAGCCCGAGATTTGTGAGCCCAGATAGGACTCTCTGTTTACCTTACAGACTAACATCGTAAAAATCCTATAGACACTGAACGGACAAAGGAATGTGTGTGAGATAGTGTGAAAACAGTTTTAACACTAACAAGGTTGTATTACTGTGTGTGTGTGTGTGTGTGTGTGTGTGTGTGTGTGTGTGTGTGTGTGTGTGTGTGTGTGTGTGTGCACATATTTATTCCTTTCGTTCTGTGGTTATAAACTCAGAATACATTCGTCAGAAGCAGTCGTTTAACTCCACCCCCATTTGTTCTCAGTGCCACAGAGAAGCTCAGAAAGAAAACACTGAGCAACCTTCTACATCTGCTCGTGAGAGTGAGATCACTGCCACACTGAAGGTAAGAAACCTCAGGATTATCTTCTACTGGTTATTACCATATTTTTTGCACTATAGGGCGCACTAGATTATAAGGCGCACTGTCAATGAATGGTCTATTTTCGATCTTTTTTCATATATAAAGCGCACCGGACTATAAGGCGCATTAAGCGAAAAAAAAAAAAAAGATAAGTCAGTCAGTCAAACTTTATTAAACGCGTTCACAATAACTCTCAACATTATTCAAACGTTAATGAGCGTATTCGCAATAACTACCAACCTTGTTCAGTTGTAACACGTAAAATACAACACAATACACTCACTTTTTCAGTTTATTTCTCGTCCACAAATCCTTCAAATTCTTCAGTTCGTTAGTTAATCCACCTGGAATGATGGCAAGCTCCGAATTAGTTTGCTTCACTTGGTTTTTGACAGCATCGGTGAGATGGGCGCGCATGGAGTCGCAGATCAATAGGGACGGAGATTTGTGAAAAAAGCCATCTGGTCTCCTGACGTAAATTTCTCTCAGCCACTTACTCATCTTTTCCTCGTCCATCCAGCCATACGGTGAAGCACAGTATGTATTACTCCGCGACGCTCCTGGCTACGGTAGCCGTAATGCTGCAAGCGGTGCGGCTTTGTAGTTTACCAAAGTCGTACTAAAACATTTTGACTTAGCGCCGTGAGCGCCTTGTACCACACAAAATCGCTTAGAGGTCAGTAAGCAAAACCAGAATTAATCCATATATACGGCGCTTCGGATTATAAGGCGCACTGTCGTTTTTTGAGAAAATTAAAGGCTTTTAAGTGCGCCCTATAGTGCAAAAAATACGGTATATACAGTAGGATGGAAAAGAAACGCTGTGTGTAATGAGGTGGAAAATCTTTCTTTCTCTCTCACATTGAATTTCCTGCTTATTGAGTTGTAACTTCTAACATCAGGAAAATAAAGCATTAATAATGGCAGTTATTTTGGGGTGAGGATTCAGTGGGACAGAAGGTCTGGTAGCTGAGCACACAGAGGATTGGGCTGAGCTGAGAAACACGGGGTCTTACAGAGGTTTTGGGGTCAATTCAGGAAGTTTTCAGGACTTGCTTTCACTTACGAGGCTTCTGGGTGAAAACACAGTGCAGATGTGCTTCTGATTTATGGACATGATTCACTCCATAATCCTAATCAATGTCGAGTTCATCCAAGAGGTGTTCAGTGGGGATGAGGAGGTCAGGGATCTGTGCAGGCCACTGAAGTTCTTCCATTCCAAACTTCACATAGCATGTGTTCATGGAGCTTGCAGTGTTGAGGAGTGTTAGTTCTAGTGAAGAGGAAATGTAATGTTACAGTGATGTTTATTAATCCTGTGGTTTGAACTTTCTGCTTCAGTTTGGGGATGAAACAATTGGTTTGATTGTCAGGGTGCACATACTTTTAGTCATTTAGTGTGCACCACCTCAATATTGAGGTAAAGTAAAAACATCCTGAAATCATCTGAAGCTCCTAAACACTGCACCTATATTTCCTGTGGATGAGAACTTGATACCATTCTGACGTGTATCTTCTAGTCATGGAGATGTTGCGTAAGAACAAGGTCTTTCTCATCGACACTCTGTCCACCGACTCCATCATCGTTTTACAGCACGTCCAGAATGACAACATCATCACCAAGCGTGACTACAAGAATCTCAACCAGCCCAACTACACAGGAGAGAAGATCATCATCAACCTCCTGGATAATGTGATGGGAAAGGGTGATGAGACGTGTCAGAAACTTCTGAAGCTGTTGGAGAAAAAAGAGCTTCAGGAGATATTTCCTCAGCTTCAGGAGCTCTCCATAACTCAACAACCACCTCAACAAGCATCTCAACAAACATCTCAGCAACAGTCACTCGGTACCAGTAATTGTACCTGAAACGTTCTTCTCTCTCACAGTGTTTTAGAGACACTCAGTGATGAGCATGTTTCTGTGTTTTTCTCTCTACAGAAGGTCGAGTGAAGGACACTGAGGAGGTGATTATAAAACACATTTCCTGCTATAAAAGATTCACACAGAACTCAGAAACTGCACTTCCACGTCCTGCTTGAGGATCTGAACAGAAACCTTCACAGTAAAATAAGCTACAGAAATGTTTTATTAATAATTCATGTGTTTTCAGATTTCTGAATATAAAATGTCCAGTAGACCTCGTGGTGTTTGTCTGATCATCAACAATATGGACTTTGGTCACCCTGATAAGTACAGACATGGATCTGATAAGGATGAAGGTGTGTAGATGTATTATATTCATATCTTCAGGGAGTAAATTCAGTCTGCCTCTGTGATAAATGACAGTTTTTCTCTTGTTTCTCTCAGAGGCTCTTATAAAGGTGTTTAAATGGCTGGGTTTCACTCCAGAGGTTCACAGGAACCAAACTGCAGAACAGATGAAGACCATCCTGAGTACAAACAGCAGAAAGCAGCATGAAGGTGACTGTTTTGTGTGCTGCATCCTCAGCCATGGGACCACTGATGGAGTTTATGGAACAGATGAAGAGATTGTTTCAGGATCTGACATTTACGAGGTTTTTAACGGAACTTTCTGCCCAAGTCTGATCAACAAGCCCAAAGTGTTCTTCATCCAGGCCTGCCGTGGAATTCAGCACCAGCTGTTAGTTAAAGTCCAGGCTGATGGCCACAGTGCAGAGAAAGCAGGAGGAAAAACCGAAGAGGAAGAAGAATTAGAAGCAGACGCTGTGCAGATCACCATCCCTGCTGAGGCAGATTTCCTCGTGGCCAGATCGACTGTTAAAGGCTTCTACTCGTTTAGAGGCACGTCAGGTTCCTGGTTCATCCAGTCTCTGTGTGAGCAGCTGAATAAACACTGTCAAAGGTAAATACTGAATTTCACTGCTATACCTCACACCAATAAAACTCAAATCAGACAGTAAATCACTGGATATTCAGCATAACTGTGTTTCTTTTCACCACCACATACCAGGACCTTCATCCAACCCAGTCATTAGTGTTACACAGGTCAGGTGACACTTAGTGTCTCAAGCCCGGATAAATGTGGAGGGGTTTGTTATGAAGATCATCCAGCGTAAAAAACATGTGCCAAATCAAATACACGGCTCAGGAATCAGAATTTCATAGTGGATCGGTCGAGCCCCGGGTTACCAACAACCACCACAGGAATCATTAACCAACAGGGTACCGGTGGAAATTGGGCTACTGTTGGCTGAAGGAGGAGAAGGAGAGGAGGAAGACGTCTACAGAGACAGCAGGGAAAGAGGTGCTGGATGATTGGAAAACTACTGCAGTGATCAGGGAGGCAGCTAGAAAGGTACTTGGTGTAACATCTGGAAATAGAAAGAAAGACAAAGAGACATGGTGGTGGAATGAGGAAGTGCAGAAGAGCAGAAGGAGAAAGAGGTTGGAGAAACAGAACTGGGATCGACAGAGTGATGAGAAAAGTAGGCAGGAGAACAATGAGATGCAGCAGCAGATAAAGAGGGATGTGGTGAAAGCCAAGGAAAAGGCATATGAGGAGCTGTAGGAGAAGTTGGACACTGAGAAAGGAGAAAAGGATTTGTAGCGATTGGCCAGGCAGAGGAACCGAGCTGGGAAGGATGTGCTGCAAGTTAGAGCAATAAAGGATGGAGATGGAAATGTGTTGACTAGTGAGGAGAGTGTGTTGAGAAGATGGAGGGAGTATTTTGAACAGCTGATGAATGGGGAAAATGAGAGAGAGAGAAGGTTGGATGGTGTGGAGATGTGAAGCAGGATGTAGATAGGATTAGTAAGGAGGAAGTGAGAGCAGCGATTAAGAGGATGAAGAGTGGAAAGTGGGAAGGAGCTGCATTGTGTATTTGTGGATGTAGAGAAAGCGTATGACAGGGTGGAGAGAGGAGTTGTGGTATTGTACGAGGAAGTCTGGTGTATCAGAGAAGTATGTGAGGGTGGTGCAGGACATGTATGAGGACATTGTGACAGCAGTGAAGTGTGCAGTAGGAAGACTGGTTCAAGGTGGAGGTTGGACTGCATCAAGGATCGGCTCTGAGCCCTTTCCTGTTTGCAGTGGTGATGGACAGGTTGACGGACGAGGTCAGACAGGAGTCTCCCTGATGATATTGTGATTAGTGGTGAGAGTATTGAGCAGGTTGAGAAGATCCTGGGGAGGTGGAGGTACACGCTGGAGAGAAGGGGAATGAAAGTCAGTAGGAGTAAGACAGAGTACATGTGTGTGAATGAGAGGGAGGGCAGTGGAGGGGTGCGGTTGCAGGGAGAAGAGGTGGAGAAGGTGGAGGAGTTCAGGTACCTGGGGTCAACAGTGCAGAGTAATGGAGAGTGTGTTAGAGAAGTAAAGAAAAGAGTGCAGGCAGGGTGGAGTGGGTGGAGAAGAGTGATAGCATGGATGTGGTGAGGGAAGACATGCAGGTAGTTGGTGTGAAAGAGGCAGATGTAGAGGACAGGGGGTATGGAGACTGATGATCCGCTGTGGTGCCCCTAATGCCAGAAGCCGAAAGAAGAAGAAGAAAAAGAAGATACCAAGGCCTTCATCTGGGTCAGAACTTTCTCCAGGGCTCAGTTCAGAGTTTGCACTTTTTCCTTTTCAAATTTTTTTTCACAACATGTCATGTGCATCATTAATTGTATTGTCATGAATTAGCAAGGACATTATTATGCTACCTCCTGCCACCCACTGGCATGGAGGAGTATTTTCATTACTCTGCCAGTCGCTACATCACAGACACAGATGCTCAGCAATGAAAATTTATATCTGAAAAAACAAAATATGAATTTATATGGACCAATTAAATATAATTGGATACTTTCCCTGGCACACCTGATCTTTTAAGGCACACCGGTTAAAATCACTGCTCTAAATGACTTGAAAGCAGCAGATTTTAGCAAAATCCAATAAAAAATTATTCAAATTAAAAACTCACATCACAACAGAAAATCAGGTTTGTGTTGCTTCAGCTTGGTGATATGAACATGGCCTTTGCTCTACTGCAGTCATGTGACTCGTTTAACAACATTCCTGTTATTGAATAAAGCTGCTGAATGTAAAGCAGCACCGAGACGAGACGAGACAAGACAAGACGAGACGAGACGAGACAATGTTAATTAGAACTGCTCAGGTCTGTAGTGCAGGATTATTGTTGCTAAAGGTTTCCTGTTGATGTGTATTTTACAGGGGTGAAGATATCTACTCGATCCTTCTCAGGGTCAATGAGGAAGTCAGTAAAAAAGTTGGAGTCCATGATCAGTGTAAAGTCAAACAGATGCCTGTACAGAAGTTCACCCTGAGGAAGAAGCTGGTGTTCCGTGTGCCTCAGTAGAACCCGTGAATAATCAACACGGCTTTACACAACTTACTAACATCATCAGGACTCCGTAACTCTCTAAAGGAATAAAAACTAAATACATGGGAACAAATAATCCCTATTTATCTGTTAGTAAAGTTATGTTACATGTTTTCACAAGCAAAACTGAACAAAACTATTTTACTGGATATATAAATAAAATAAAGTTTTATAAAAGAGAATTTATTAGCACAGTTTTCTGTTTCTATTCGCTTAATCATGTGTAAGTTACAGGAAGAAACACGGCCCTGTTCATCTGCATTAACGCCAAACTGCCAGGATTCTAAACACCAACTACGTTTCTCACATCACGTTTTCACGTTTTCTGTGCTGTTTCAATAATTTGTTGTTGTCCTTCAGTAAATGTTTCTGGTATCAGTTTTTTACTTTCTTATTTTTCAGACTTTTTTTATTTTATGTTTTTATAAAATTTTTACACAAATATCTGTATTTTCTACTTCTTACATTTTTACACCTAATGTTACTTTAGTTTTAATTTATTTGGTGAAATATATTTTTCTTCCCACTGCACCGTTTTCAGCTCATCAACCTGTTTCCTGTCATTGTGCTGCTTTTTGAATCCACTGGTGGATCATCTCCTGTCTCTCCCACACACACCACAGACGTAGACTAGTTTCTGAAGCTCACAGTGAGCAGGCAGAAGGCAGTAAGAAGTCTGGGGTTAACGTGGATGAGACAGAGGGAGTCAGTGATGAGAACATGACTGAGATCAGAGGGTTAGGGTTAGGGTTAGCTTGTGTTCTACATGGTGGATCTTCAGTCTGAACACATTCATTAGAGAACAACATCAGAATTTTTTTATATTAATATGACGTGAGGTTCAGTTACAGCGTGACACTAAAACAGGTCGTAATAAACACGTGTTTTTACTGAAGAACATGTCGGAGCACAAACTTCTTTACTTTCACTTGAGTGAAAAAGTGCAGTCAAAACTTTCACCAGAATCTTATTTAAGTCAAATATCTGCAGTTGCATTTGTTTCTACAGTGCAAAACACATGACCAAATGAACAAATGAAAAAACAATGACAAATCTAAAAACAAAATAATAAATGCAAAAACAAATTAAACACAAAAACAAAATAATAAAAAGGACAATTTAGACAAAGCAGAAAAGGGAGGTATAGTGTGTGAATAAACCGATCATTGGATGAGACACCTGTCATTTATTATATACTGTATATACAGGCAATGTTTACTTCTGTTAATATTTTAAAGTAAATGGAGAATTTTACACATGTACAAGAAACAAAGTTATAAGATTGAATTTCCTGTATATATTAAATGACAGGTGTTCACACACTATACCTCCCTTTTCAGCTTTTACATTTGTCGTTTTGTTTTCAAATTTAATTTGTTTTTGCATTTATTATTTTGTTTTCAGATTTGTTATTGTTCTCTAATTTGTTCATTTGTTTTCGGATTTGTTCATGTGTTTTGCACTTCTCAGCCACCGTATGATTTCCACTTCTGCCTCAATACATGACAGAACATGAGACCTAAACAATCATTTTTCTCTTCAGAAATCCCTTACTGAGAGAAACCTCAGGCTTTGGGACAGATGAGGTCTGATTAGATGATTGCTTGGGTCCGGCCAACACAAGACAACCATCCAGCCACCGTCCCTGACTTGTGGAGGATTTGCCCTGCTGTGGGTGTTGATCCACCTGTCAAGCCGTCTCTCGTTTCTCTCCAAGTGACAGCCTGAGTTGGAGTTGATGTTTGTGGCCCAGCTCTGTCTCACACTGCACATCTATTCCGCCTGTAATGACGGAATAGATGTGCATTATTTATTCAGATTTATTCTGAATAAATAAGTAGATTTGAAATGAAAGTAAAAGGACACCTGAGGTTGTGAGATTAAAGTTTAATGTGTTTTATATTGTACAGATGTTTATATATATATATATGGAGTGGGGGAGGAGAGGTGTGATTGTACAGACTTGTGTTACAGTTACTGTTCCAGAATTATGGCACGTATCTGTTACTCTTCCCACGGACTCATGTCTGTGTCGATAGCCACACAGTTATATGCAGCGTAGCGGAGTTTCTCCTCACACACCTTAGCACTGCATAAAACACACACACACACACACACACACACACACACACACACGTTTTAGGAAACTCATATATGACATATAAGTCACACATCCTGTGATAAAGTGATCTGTAATGTAAGGAAAGGTCACCTTGGGTATTTTGGTAAATAGAGTGTACTGGAACAAGTCGAGGACTGAGGCAGAGCGTCTGTGGTTTCAGACCTGATTAAAAATACACAATGTATTAAAGGAAACTTTATGATAACACACACACACACACACACACACACTCTGTTGTTTTACCCTTGTTTATCAGGGAAGATGTAGATGGGTGCAGGAAGACGACTTCGGCCCGTCACAAACCTCAGGAATCTGCTGCGGTCCTCTGATAACCAAAACACACACACACACACACACACACACACACACACACACACAGACACAGACACAGACATTAATCGCTCAGGTAACACTCAGGTAGCGATTGGTGAGTCCTGTGGTATAGATGGTTTGAGAAGTGATTTTCTGACCGTTGGTGAAGTTGGTCAGGGCCTCCCACAGGTGCTGAACTCTGACATCATTCTGTTCCAAATCTTCATAACGAGCTGAGAGAGAGATAAACACCATCACAAACACCGCAACAAACACAGTCACAACACCATTATGACGTCACTCTTCCAAAAACGTCACCGTTATAAACACGTCACAGGGGATAAATGGAGGAAATGTGACGTGTTGTTTAAAGAAATAAATGGGTGTTTTTTTATAAAGCAGTGACTCACTCAGGCGTTTGAGAGCTTCCACAGTGATTTCTGGATCTCCACACACTTTCTTCTCCACTTCCTGCCATGTCAAAAGATCCAATACTGCCTGAGGAACCACCTTCATCAGACCTGCCTGCATGGCAGCTATCTGTAATAAGAGGAATAATAATCAGTGTAGCAGCGGGTTCAGGTGTACACAGGTATGGACAAGCACATCTAGATGTGTGTAGCAGTGTGTAAAGATGTATAAAGGTGTGTAGCGGTGTGTGTGTGTGTATATATGTGTCAAGGTGTGTGAAGGTGTGTAAAGGACTGTACATGCATGAAGAGGTGTGTACATGCATTGAGAGATTTGTAAAGGTGTGTAGAAGTGTGTACATGCATGTAGAGGTGTGTAGAGATGTGTATAGGTGTGTACATGCATGTAGAGGTGTGTGGACATGTGTATAGGTGTGTATAGGTGTGTACATGCATGTAGAGGTGTGTGGACATGTGTATAGGTGTGTAGAAGTGTGTACATGCATGTAGAGGTGTGTGGAGATGTGTATAGGTGTAGAGGTGTGTACATGCATGTAGAGGTGTGTAGAGATGTGTATAGGTGTGTACATGTATGTAGAGGTGTGTGGACATGTGTATAGGTGTAGAGGTGTGTACATGCATGTAGAGGTGTGTAGAGATGTGTATAGGTGTGTACATGTATGTAGAGGTGTGTAGAGATGTGTATAGGTGTGTACATGCATGTAGAGGTGTGTGGACATGTGTATAGGTGTGTAGAAGTGTGTACATGTATGTAGAGGTGTGTGGAGATGTGTATAGGTGTGTACATGCATGTAGAGGTGTGTGGACATGTGTATAGGTGTGTAGAAGTGTGTACATGTATGTAGAGGTGTGTGGAGATGTGTATAGGTGTGTACATGCATGTAGAGGTGTGTGGACATGTGTATAGGTGTAAAGGTGTGTACATGCATGTAGAGGTGTGTAGAGATGTGTATAGGTGTGTAGAGGTGTGTACATGTATGTAGAGGTGTGTAGAGATGTGTATAGGTGTGTACATGTAGGTAGAGGTGTGTGGAGATGTGTATAGGTGTGTAGAGGTGTGTATAGGTGTGTAGAGGTGTGTACATGTATGTAGAGATGTGTATAGGTGTGTAGAGGTGTGTACATGTATGTAGAGGTGTGTAGAGATGTGTATAGGTGTGTAGAGGTGTGTACATGTATGTAGAGGTGTGTGGACATGTGTAGAGGTGTGTAGAGATGTGTATAGGTGTGTAGAGGTGTGTACATGTATGTAGAGGTGTGTACATGTATGTAGAGGTGTGTACATGTATGTAGAGGTGTGTAGAGATGTGTACATGTATGTAGAGGTGTGTGGAGATGTGTATAGGTGTGTACATGTGTGTAGAGGTGTGTGGAGATGTGTATAGGTGTGTAGAGGTGTGTACATGTATGTAGAGGTGTGTGGAGATGTGTAGAGGTGTGTACATGCATGTAGAGGTGTGAAGAGATGTGTATAGGTGTGTACATGTATGTATAGGTGTGTAGAGGTGTGTACATGTATGTAGAGGTGTGTGGAGATGTGTATAGGTGTGTAGAGGTGTGTACATGCATGTAGAGGTGTGTGGAGATGTGTATAGGTGTGTAGAGGTGTGTACATGCATGTAGAGGTGTGTGGAGATGTGTATAGGTGTGTAGAGGTGTGTACATGCATGTAGAGGTGTGTGGAGATGTGTATAGGTGTGTAGAGGTGTGTACATGTATGTAGAGGTGTGTGGAGATGTGTATAGGTGTGTACATGCATGTAGAGGTGTGTGGACATGTGTATAGGTGTAGAGGTGTGTACATGCATGTAGAGGTGTGTAGAGATGTGTATAGGTGTGTACATGTATGTAGAGGTGTGTAGAGATGTGTATAGGTTTGTACATGCATGTAGAGGTGTGTGGACATGTGTATAGGTGTGTAGAAGTGTGTACATATATGTAGAGGTGTGTGGAGATGTGTATAGGTGTGTACATGCATGTAGAGGTGTGTGGACATGTGTATAGGTGTGTAGAAGTGTGTACATGTATGTAGAGGTGTGTGGAGATGTGTATAGGTGTGTACATGCATGTAGAGGTGTGTGGACATGTGTATAGGTGTAAAGGTGTGTACATGCATGTAGAGGTGTGTAGAGATGTGTATAGGTGTGTAGAGGTGTGTACATGTATGTAGAGGTGTGTAGAGATGTGTATAGGTGTGTACATGTAGGTAGAGGTGTGTGGAGATGTGTATAGGTGTGTAGAGGTGTGTATAGGTGTGTAGAGGTGTGTACATGTATGTAGAGGTGTGTAGAGATGTGTATAGGTGTGTAGAGGTGTGTACATGTATGTAGAGGTGTGTGGACATGTGTAGAGGTGTGTAGAGATGTGTATAGGTGTGTAGAGGTGTGTACATGTATGTAGAGGTGTGTACATGTATGTAGAGGTGTGTACATGTATGTAGAGGTGTGTAGAGATGTGTATAGGTGTGTAAAGGTGTGTACATGTATGTAGAGGTGTGTGGAGATGTGTATAGGTGTGTAGAGGTGTGTACATGTGTGTAGAGGTGTGTGGAGATGTGTATAGGTGTGTAGAGGTGTGTACATGTATGTAGAGGTGTGTGGAGATGTGTAGAGGTGTGTACATGCATGTAGAGGTGTGAAGAGATGTGTATAGGTGTGTACATGTATGTATAGGTGTGTAGAGGTGTGTACATGTATGTAGAGGTGTGTGGAGATGTGTATAGGTGTGTAGAGGTGTGTACATGCATGTAGAGGTGTGTGGAGATGTGTATAGGTGTGTAGAGGTGTGTACATGCATGTAGAGGTGTGTGGAGATGTGTATAGGTGTGTAGAGGTGTGTACATGCATGTAGAGGTGTGTGGAGATGTGTATAGGTGTGTAGAGGTGTGTACATGTATGTAGAGGTGTGTGGAGATGTGTATAGGTGTGTAGAGGTGTGTACATGTATGTAGAGGTGTGTGGAGATGTGTATAGGTGTGTACATGTATGTAGAGGTGTGTGGAGATGTGTAGAGGTGTGTAGAGGGGTGTACATGTATGTAGAGGTGTGTGGAGATGTGTATAGGTGTGTACATGTATGTAGAGGTGTGTGTAGATGTGTGTAGAGGTGTGTACATGTATGTAGAGGTGTGTGGAGATGTGTATAGGTGTGTACATGTATGTAGAGGTGTGTGGAGATGTGTATAGGTGTGTACATGTATGTAGAGGTGTGTGGAGATGTGTGTAGAGGTGTGTACATGTATGTAGAGGTGTGTGGAGATGTGTATAGGTGTGTAGAGGTGTGTACATGTATGTAGAGGTGTGTGGAGCTGTGTAGAGGTGTGTAGAGATGTGTATAGGTGTGTAGAGGTGTGTACATGCATGTAGAGGTGTGTGGAGATGTGTATAGGTGTGTACATGCATGTAGAGGTGTGTGGAGATGTGTATAGGTGTGTAGAGGTGTGTACATGCATGTAGAGGTGTGTGGAGACGTGTATAGGTGTGTAGAGGTGTGTACATGCATGTAGAGGTGTGTGGAGACGTGTATAGGTGTGTAGAGGTGTGTACATGCATGTAGAGGTGTGTGGAGATGTGTATAGGTGTGTAGAGGTGTGTACATGTATGTAGAGGTGTGTGGAGATGTGTATAGGTGTGTATAGGTGTGTACATGCATGTAGAGGTGTGTAGAGATGTGTATAGGTGTGTAGAGGTGTGTACATGTATGTAGAGTTGTGTGAAGATGTGTATAGGTGTGTAGAGGTGTGTAGATGTATGTAGAGGTGTGTGGAGATGTGTATAGGTGTGTAGAGGTGTGTACATGTATGTAGAGGTGTGTGGAGATGTGTATAGGTGTGTAGAGGTGTGTACATGTATGTAGAGGTGTGTGGAGATGTGTAGAGGTGTGTAGAGATGTGTATAGGTGTGAAGAGGTGTGTACATGTATGTAGAGGTGTGTGGAGATGTGTATAGGTGTGTATAGATGTGTACATGTATGTAGAGGTGTGTGGAGATGTGTATAGGTGTGTAGAGGTGTGTACATGTATGTAGAGGTGTGTGGGGATGTGTATAGGTGTGTAGAGGTGTGTACATGTATGTAGAGGTGTGTGGAGATGTGTATAGGTGTGTAGAGGTGTGTGGGGATGTGTATAGGTGTGTACATGTATGTAGAGGTGTGTGGAGATGTTTAGAGGTGTGTAGAGATGTGTATAGGTGTGTACATGTATGTAGAGGTGTGTAGAGATGTGTATAGGTGTGTAGAGGTGTGTACATGTATGTAGAGGTGTGTGGAGATGTGTAGAGGTGTGTAGAGATGTGTACATGTATGTAGAGGTGTGTGGAGATGTGTAGAGGTGTGTACATGTATGTAGAGGTGTGTATAGGTGTGTACATGTATGTAGAGGTGTGTAGAGATGTGTAGAGATGTGTACATGTATGTAGAGGTGTGTGGAGATGTGTATAGGTGTGTAGAGGTGTGTGCATATATGTAGAGGTGTGTGGAGATGTGTATAGGTGTGTACATGTATGTGGAGGTGTGTGGAGATGTGTATAGGTGTGTAGAGGTGTGTACATGCATGTAGAGGTGTGTGGAGATGTGTATAGGTGTGTATAGGTGTGTACATGCATGTAGAGGTGTGTGGACATGTGTATAGGTGTGTAGAAGTGTGTACATGCATGTAGAGGTGTGTGGAGATGTGTATAGGTGTAGAGGTGTGTACATGCATGTAGAGGTGTGTAGAGATGTGTATAGGTGTGTACATGTATGTAGAGGTGTGTGGACATGTGTATAGGTGTAGAGGTGTGTACATGCATGTAGAGGTGTGTAGAGATGTGTATAGGTGTGTACATGTATGTAGAGGTGTGTAGAGATGTGTATAGGTGTGTACATGCATGTAGAGGTGTGTGGACATGTGTATAGGTGTGTAGAAGTGTGTACATGTATGTAGAGGTGTGTGGAGATGTGTATAGGTGTGTACATGCATGTAGAGGTGTGTGGACATGTGTATAGGTGTGTAGAAGTGTGTACATGTATGTAGAGGTGTGTGGAGATGTGTATAGGTGTGTACATGCATGTAGAGGTGTGTGGACATGTGTATAGGTGTAAAGGTGTGTACATGCATGTAGAGGTGTGTAGAGATGTGTATAGGTGTGTAGAGGTGTGTACATGTATGTAGAGGTGTGTAGAGATGTGTATAGGTGTGTACATGTAGGTAGAGGTGTGTGGAGATGTGTATAGGTGTGTAGAGGTGTGTATAGGTGTGTAGAGGTGTGTACATGTATGTAGAGATGTGTATAGGTGTGTAGAGGTGTGTACATGTATGTAGAGGTGTGTAGAGATGTGTATAGGTGTGTAGAGGTGTGTACATGTATGTAGAGGTGTGTGGACATGTGTAGAGGTGTGTAGAGATGTGTATAGGTGTGTAGAGGTGTGTACATGTATGTAGAGGTGTGTACATGTATGTAGAGGTGTGTACATGTATGTAGAGGTGTGTAGAGATGTGTACATGTATGTAGAGGTGTGTGGAGATGTGTATAGGTGTGTACATGTGTGTAGAGGTGTGTGGAGATGTGTATAGGTGTGTAGAGGTGTGTACATGTATGTAGAGGTGTGTGGAGATGTGTAGAGGTGTGTACATGCATGTAGAGGTGTGAAGAGATGTGTATAGGTGTGTACATGTATGTATAGGTGTGTAGAGGTGTGTACATGTATGTAGAGGTGTGTGGAGATGTGTATAGGTGTGTAGAGGTGTGTACATGCATGTAGAGGTGTGTGGAGATGTGTATAGGTGTGTAGAGGTGTGTACATGCATGTAGAGGTGTGTGGAGATGTGTATAGGTGTGTAGAGGTGTGTACATGCATGTAGAGGTGTGTGGAGATGTGTATAGGTGTGTAGAGGTGTGTACATGTATGTAGAGGTGTGTGGAGATGTGTATAGGTGTGTACATGCATGTAGAGGTGTGTGGACATGTGTATAGGTGTAGAGGTGTGTACATGCATGTAGAGGTGTGTAGAGATGTGTATAGGTGTGTACATGTATGTAGAGGTGTGTAGAGATGTGTATAGGTTTGTACATGCATGTAGAGGTGTGTGGACATGTGTATAGGTGTGTAGAAGTGTGTACATATATGTAGAGGTGTGTGGAGATGTGTATAGGTGTGTACATGCATGTAGAGGTGTGTGGACATGTGTATAGGTGTGTAGAAGTGTGTACATGTATGTAGAGGTGTGTGGAGATGTGTATAGGTGTGTACATGCATGTAGAGGTGTGTGGACATGTGTATAGGTGTAAAGGTGTGTACATGCATGTAGAGGTGTGTAGAGATGTGTATAGGTGTGTAGAGGTGTGTACATGTATGTAGAGGTGTGTAGAGATGTGTATAGGTGTGTACATGTAGGTAGAGGTGTGTGGAGATGTGTATAGGTGTGTAGAGGTGTGTATAGGTGTGTAGAGGTGTGTACATGTATGTAGAGGTGTGTAGAGATGTGTATAGGTGTGTAGAGGTGTGTACATGTATGTAGAGGTGTGTGGACATGTGTAGAGGTGTGTAGAGATGTGTATAGGTGTGTAGAGGTGTGTACATGTATGTAGAGGTGTGTACATGTATGTAGAGGTGTGTACATGTATGTAGAGGTGTGTAGAGATGTGTATAGGTGTGTAAAGGTGTGTACATGTATGTAGAGGTGTGTGGAGATGTGTATAGGTGTGTAGAGGTGTGTACATGTGTGTAGAGGTGTGTGGAGATGTGTATAGGTGTGTAGAGGTGTGTACATGTATGTAGAGGTGTGTGGAGATGTGTAGAGGTGTGTACATGCATGTAGAGGTGTGAAGAGATGTGTATAGGTGTGTACATGTATGTATAGGTGTGTAGAGGTGTGTACATGTATGTAGAGGTGTGTGGAGATGTGTATAGGTGTGTAGAGGTGTGTACATGCATGTAGAGGTGTGTGGAGATGTGTATAGGTGTGTAGAGGTGTGTACATGCATGTAGAGGTGTGTGGAGATGTGTATAGGTGTGTAGAGGTGTGTACATGCATGTAGAGGTGTGTGGAGATGTGTATAGGTGTGTAGAGGTGTGTACATGTATGTAGAGGTGTGTGGAGATGTGTATAGGTGTGTAGAGGTGTGTACATGTATGTAGAGGTGTGTGGAGATGTGTATAGGTGTGTACATGTATGTAGAGGTGTGTGGAGATGTGTAGAGGTGTGTAGAGGGGTGTACATGTATGTAGAGGTGTGTGGAGATGTGTATAGGTGTGTACATGTATGTAGAGGTGTGTGTAGATGTGTGTAGAGGTGTGTACATGTATGTAGAGGTGTGTGGAGATGTGTATAGGTGTGTACATGTATGTAGAGGTGTGTGGAGATGTGTATAGGTGTGTACATGTATGTAGAGGTGTGTGGAGATGTGTGTAGAGGTGTGTACATGTATGTAGAGGTGTGTGGAGATGTGTATAGGTGTGTAGAGGTGTGTACATGTATGTAGAGGTGTGTGGAGCTGTGTAGAGGTGTGTAGAGATGTGTATAGGTGTGTAGAGGTGTGTACATGCATGTAGAGGTGTGTGGAGATGTGTATAGGTGTGTACATGCATGTAGAGGTGTGTGGAGATGTGTATAGGTGTGTAGAGGTGTGTACATGCATGTAGAGGTGTGTGGAGACGTGTATAGGTGTGTAGAGGTGTGTACATGCATGTAGAGGTGTGTGGAGACGTGTATAGGTGTGTAGAGGTGTGTACATGCATGTAGAGGTGTGTGGAGATGTGTATAGGTGTGTAGAGGTGTGTACATGTATGTAGAGGTGTGTGGAGATGTGTATAGGTGTGTATAGGTGTGTACATGCATGTAGAGGTGTGTAGAGATGTGTATAGGTGTGTAGAGGTGTGTACATGTATGTAGAGTTGTGTGAAGATGTGTATAGGTGTGTAGAGGTGTGTAGATGTATGTAGAGGTGTGTGGAGATGTGTATAGGTGTGTAGAGGTGTGTACATGTATGTAGAGGTGTGTGGAGATGTGTATAGGTGTGTAGAGGTGTGTACATGTATGTAGAGGTGTGTGGAGATGTGTAGAGGTGTGTAGAGATGTGTATAGGTGTGAAGAGGTGTGTACATGTATGTAGAGGTGTGTGGAGATGTGTATAGGTGTGTATAGATGTGTACATGTATGTAGAGGTGTGTGGAGATGTGTATAGGTGTGTAGAGGTGTGTACATGTATGTAGAGGTGTGTGGGGATGTGTATAGGTGTGTAGAGGTGTGTACATGTATGTAGAGGTGTGTGGAGATGTGTATAGGTGTGTAGAGGTGTGTGGGGATGTGTATAGGTGTGTACATGTATGTAGAGGTGTGTGGAGATGTTTAGAGGTGTGTAGAGATGTGTATAGGTGTGTACATGTATGTAGAGGTGTGTAGAGATGTGTATAGGTGTGTAGAGGTGTGTACATGTATGTAGAGGTGTGTGGAGATGTGTAGAGGTGTGTAGAGATGTGTACATGTATGTAGAGGTGTGTGGAGATGTGTAGAGGTGTGTACATGTATGTAGAGGTGTGTATAGGTGTGTACATGTATGTAGAGGTGTGTAGAGATGTGTAGAGATGTGTACATGTATGTAGAGGTGTGTGGAGATGTGTATAGGTGTGTAGAGGTGTGTGCATATATGTAGAGGTGTGTGGAGATGTGTATAGGTGTGTACATGTATGTAGAGGTGTGTGGAGATGTGTATAGGTGTGTAGAGGTGTGTGCATGTATGTAGAGGTGTGTAGAGATGTGTATAGGTGTGTACAGGTGTGTACATGTATGTAGAGGTGTGTAGAGATGTGTACATGTATGTAGAGGTGTGTGGAGATGTGTATAGGTGTGTAGAGGTGTGTACATGTATGTAGAGGTGTGTGGAGATGTGTATAGAGGTGTGTACATGTATGTAGAGGTGTGTACATGTATGTAGAGGTGTGTGGAGATGTGTATAGAGGTGTGTACATGTATGTAGAGGTGTGTACATGTATGTAGAGGTGTGTGGAGATGTGTAGAGGTGTGTAGAGGTGTGTACATGTATGTAGAGGTGTGTGGAGATGTGTATAGGTGTGTAGAGGTGTGTACATGTATGTAGAGGTGTGTGGAGATGTGTATAGGTGTGTAGAGGTGTGTACATGTATGTAGAGGTGTGTGGAGATGTGTATAGGTGTGTAGAGGTGTGTACATGTATGTAGAGGTGTGTGGAGATGTGTATAGGTGTGTAGAGGTGTGTACATGTATGTAGAGGTGTGTGGAGATGTGTATAGGTGTGTAGAGGTGTGTACATGTATGTAGAGGTGTGTGGAGATGTGTAGAGGTGTGTACATGTATGTAGAGGTGTGTGGAGATGTGTATAGGTGTGTAGAGGTGTGTACATGTATGTAGAGGTGTGTGGAGATGTGTATAGGTGTGTAGAGGTGTGTACATGTATGTAGAGGTGTGTGGAGATGTGTAGAGGTGTGTACATGTATGTAGAGGTGTGTGGAGATGTGTATAGGTGTGTACATGTATGTAGAGGTGTGTGGAGATGTGTATAGGTGTGTAGAGGTGTGTGGAGATGTGTATAGGTGTGTAGAGGTGTGTACATGTATGTAGAGGTGTGTGAAGATGTGTAGAAATGTTTGAAGGTAAGTAGAGGAGTGTACAGGTGTGCAAAGGTGTATAGGTGTGTAGAGATGTGCAGAGATGTGTACAGGTGTGTAGAGATATGTATAGGTGTGTTGAGGTGGGTTGAGGTGTGTACAGGTGTGTAGATGTGTGTAGACATGTGTAGAGGTGTGTACAGGAGTGTAGAGATATGTATATGTGTGTTGAGGTGTGTAGAGGTGTGTAGAGATGTGTATAGGTGTGTAGAGGTGTGTACATGTATGTAGAGGTGTGTGGAGATGTGTATAGGTGTGTACATGTATGTCGAGGTGTGTGGAGATGTGTAGAGGTGTGTACATGTATGTAGAGGTGTGTGGAGATGTGTATAGGTGTGTAGAGATGTGAACATGTATGTAGAGGTGTGTGGGGATGTGTATAGGTGTGTAGAGGTGTGTACATGTATGTAGAGGTATGTGGAGATGTGTATAGGTGTGTAGAGGTGTGTACACGTATGTAGAGGTGTGTGGGGATGTGTAAAGGTGTGTAGAGATGTGTATAGGTGTGTACATGTATGTAGAGGTGTGTAGAGATGTGTATAGGTGTGTAGAGGTGTGTACATGTATGTAGAGGTGTGTGGAGATGTGTAGAGGTGTGTAGAGGTGTGTACATGTATGTAGAGGTGTGTAGAGGTGTGTACATGTATGTAGAGGTGTGTAGAGATGTGTAGAGATGTGTACATGTATGTAGAGGTGTGTGGAGATGTGTATAGGTGTGTAGAGGTGTGTACATATATGTAGAGGTGTGTGGAGATGTGTAGAGGTGTGTAGAGATGTGTATAGGTGTGTAGAGGTGTGTACATGTATGTAGAGGTGTGTGGAGATGTGTAGAGGTGTGTAGAGGTGTGTACATGTATGTAGAGGTGTGTAGAGGTGTCTACATGTATGTAGAGGTGTGTAGAGATGTGTAGAGATGTGTACATGTATGTAGAGGTGTGTGGAGATGTGTATAGGTGTGTAGAGGTGTGTACATATATGTAGAGGTGTGTGGAGATGTGTAGAGGTGTGTAGAGGTGTGTACATGTATGTAGAGGTGTGTGGAGATGTATAGAGGTGTGTAGAGATGTGTATAGGTGTGTATAGGTGTGTACATGTATGTAGAGGTGTGTAGAGATGTGTATAGGTGTGTACAGGTGTGTACATGTATGTAGAGGTGTGTAGAGATGTGTACATGTATGTAGAGGTGTGTGGAGATGTGTATAGGTGTGTACATGTATGTGGAGGTGTGTGGAGATGTGTATAGGTGTGTAGAGGTGTGTACATGTATGTAGAGGTGTGTGGAGATGTGTATAGGTGTGTAGAGGTGTGTACATGTATGTAGAGGTGTGTGGAGATGTGTATAGGTGTGTAGAGGTGTGTACATGTATGTAGAGGTGTGTGGAGATGTGTATAGGTGTGTACATGTATGTAGAGGTGTGTGGAGATGTGTATAGGTGTGTACATGTATGTAGAGGTGTGTGGAGATGTGTATAGGTGTGTAGAGGTGTGTACATGTATGTAGAGGTGTGTGGAGATGTGTATAGGTGTGTACATGTATGTAGAGGTGTGTGGAGATGTGTATAGGTGTGTAGAGGTGTGTACATGTATGTAGAGGTGTGTGGAGATGTGTATAGGTGTGTAGAGGTGTGTACATGTATGTAGAGGTGTGTGGAGATGTGTATAGGTGTGTAGAGGTGTGTACATGTATGTAGAGGTGTGTGGAGATGTGTATAGGTGTGTAGAGGTGTGTACATGTATGTAGAGGTGTGTGGAGATGTGTATAGGTGTGTACATGTATGTAGAGGTGTGTGGAGATGTGTATAGGTGTGTAGAGGTGTGTACATGCATGTAGAGGTGTGTGGAGACGTGTATAGGTGTGTAGAGGTGTGTACATGCATGTAGAGGTGTGTGGAGACGTGTATAGGTGTGTAGAGGTGTGTACATGCATGTAGAGGTGTGTGGAGATGTGTATAGGTGTGTAGAGGTGTGTACATGTATGTAGAGGTGTGTGGAGATGTGTATAGGTGTGTATAGGTGTGTACATGCATGTAGAGGTGTGTAGAGATGTGTATAGGTGTGTAGAGGTGTGTACATGTATGTAGAGTTGTGTGAAGATGTGTATAGGTGTGTAGAGGTGTGTAGATGTATGTAGAGGTGTGTGGAGATGTGTATAGGTGTGTAGAGGTGTGTACATGTATGTAGAGGTGTGTGGAGATGTGTATAGGTGTGTAGAGGTGTGTACATGTATGTAGAGGTGTGTGGAGATGTGTAGAGGTGTGTAGAGATGTGTATAGGTGTGAAGAGGTGTGTACATGTATGTAGAGGTGTGTGGAGATGTGTATAGGTGTGTATAGATGTGTACATGTATGTAGAGGTGTGTGGAGATGTGTATAGGTGTGTAGAGGTGTGTACATGTATGTAGAGGTGTGTGGGGATGTGTATAGGTGTGTAGAGGTGTGTACATGTATGTAGAGGTGTGTGGAGATGTGTATAGGTGTGTAGAGGTGTGTGGGGATGTGTATAGGTGTGTACATGTATGTAGAGGTGTGTGGAGATGTTTAGAGGTGTGTAGAGATGTGTATAGGTGTGTACATGTATGTAGAGGTGTGTAGAGATGTGTATAGGTGTGTAGAGGTGTGTACATGTATGTAGAGGTGTGTGGAGATGTGTAGAGGTGTGTAGAGATGTGTACATGTATGTAGAGGTGTGTGGAGATGTGTAGAGGTGTGTACATGTATGTAGAGGTGTGTATAGGTGTGTACATGTATGTAGAGGTGTGTAGAGATGTGTAGAGATGTGTACATGTATGTAGAGGTGTGTGGAGATGTGTATAGGTGTGTAGAGGTGTGTGCATATATGTAGAGGTGTGTGGAGATGTGTATAGGTGTGTACATGTATGTAGAGGTGTGTGGAGATGTGTATAGGTGTGTAGAGGTGTGTGCATGTATGTAGAGGTGTGTAGAGATGTGTATAGGTGTGTACAGGTGTGTACATGTATGTAGAGGTGTGTAGAGATGTGTACATGTATGTAGAGGTGTGTGGAGATGTGTATAGGTGTGTAGAGGTGTGTACATGTATGTAGAGGTGTGTGGAGATGTGTATAGAGGTGTGTACATGTATGTAGAGGTGTGTACATGTATGTAGAGGTGTGTGGAGATGTGTATAGAGGTGTGTACATGTATGTAGAGGTGTGTACATGTATGTAGAGGTGTGTGGAGATGTGTAGAGGTGTGTAGAGGTGTGTACATGTATGTAGAGGTGTGTGGAGATGTGTATAGGTGTGTAGAGGTGTGTACATGTATGTAGAGGTGTGTGGAGATGTGTATAGGTGTGTAGAGGTGTGTACATGTATGTAGAGGTGTGTGGAGATGTGTATAGGTGTGTAGAGGTGTGTACATGTATGTAGAGGTGTGTGGAGATGTGTATAGGTGTGTAGAGGTGTGTACATGTATGTAGAGGTGTGTGGAGATGTGTAGAGGTGTGTACATGTATGTAGAGGTGTGTGGAGATGTGTATAGGTGTGTAGAGGTGTGTACATGTATGTAGAGGTGTGTGGAGATGTGTATAGGTGTGTAGAGGTGTGTACATGTATGTAGAGGTGTGTGGAGATGTGTAGAGGTGTGTACATGTATGTAGAGGTGTGTGGAGATGTGTATAGGTGTGTACATGTATGTAGAGGTGTGTGGAGATGTGTATAGGTGTGTAGAGGTGTGTGGAGATGTGTATAGGTGTGTAGAGGTGTGTACATGTATGTAGAGGTGTGTGAAGATGTGTAGAAATGTTTGAAGGTAAGTAGAGGAGTGTACAGGTGTGCAAAGGTGTATAGGTGTGTAGAGATGTGCAGAGATGTGTACAGGTGTGTAGAGATATGTATAGGTGTGTTGAGGTGGGTTGAGGTGTGTACAGGTGTGTAGATGTGTGTAGACATGTGTAGAGGTGTGTACAGGAGTGTAGAGATATGTATATGTGTGTTGAGGTGTGTAGAGGTGTGTAGAGATGTGTATAGGTGTGTAGAGGTGTGTACATGTATGTAGAGGTGTGTGGAGATGTGTATAGGTGTGTACATGTATGTCGAGGTGTGTGGAGATGTGTAGAGGTGTGTACATGTATGTAGAGGTGTGTGGAGATGTGTATAGGTGTGTAGAGATGTGAACATGTATGTAGAGGTGTGTGGGGATGTGTATAGGTGTGTAGAGGTGTGTACATGTATGTAGAGGTATGTGGAGATGTGTATAGGTGTGTAGAGGTGTGTACACGTATGTAGAGGTGTGTGGGGATGTGTAAAGGTGTGTAGAGATGTGTATAGGTGTGTACATGTATGTAGAGGTGTGTAGAGATGTGTATAGGTGTGTAGAGGTGTGTACATGTATGTAGAGGTGTGTGGAGATGTGTAGAGGTGTGTACATGTATGTAGAGGTGTGTAGAGGTGTGTACATGTATGTAGAGGTGTGTAGAGATGTGTAGAGATGTGTACATGTATGTAGAGGTGTGTGGAGATGTGTATAGGTGTGTAGAGGTGTGTACATATATGTAGAGGTGTGTGGAGATGTGTAGAGGTGTGTAGAGATGTGTATAGGTGTGTAGAGGTGTGTACATGTATGTAGAGGTGTGTGGAGATGTGTAGAGGTGTGTAGAGGTGTGTACATGTATGTAGAGGTGTGTAGAGGTGTCTACATGTATGTAGAGGTGTGTAGAGATGTGTAGAGATGTGTACATGTATGTAGAGGTGTGTGGAGATGTGTATAGGTGTGTAGAGGTGTGTACATATATGTAGAGGTGTGTGGAGATGTGTAGAGGTGTGTAGAGGTGTGTACATGTATGTAGAGGTGTGTGGAGATGTATAGAGGTGTGTAGAGATGTGTATAGGTGTGTATAGGTGTGTACATGTATGTAGAGGTGTGTAGAGATGTGTATAGGTGTGTACAGGTGTGTACATGTATGTAGAGGTGTGTAGAGATGTGTACATGTATGTAGAGGTGTGTGGAGATGTGTATAGGTGTGTACATGTATGTGGAGGTGTGTGGAGATGTGTATAGGTGTGTAGAGGTGTGTACATGTATGTAGAGGTGTGTGGAAATGTGTATAGGTGTGTAGAGGTGTGTACATGTATGTAGAGGTGTGTGGAGATGTGTATAGGTGTGTAGAGGTGTGTACATGTATGTAGAGGTGTGTGGAGATGTGTATAGGTGTGTACATGTATGTAGAGGTGTGTGGAGATGTGTATAGGTGTGTACATGTATGTAGAGGTGTGTGGAGATGTGTATAGGTGTGTAGAGGTGTGTACATGTATGTAGAGGTGTGTGGAGATGTGTATAGGTGTGTACATGTATGTAGAGGTGTGTGGAGATGTGTATAGGTGTGTAGAGGTGTGTACATGTATGTAGAGGTGTGTGGAGATGTGTATAGGTGTGTAGAGGTGTGTACATGTATGTAGAGGTGTGTGGAGATGTGTATAGGTGTGTAGAGGTGTGTACATGTATGTAGAGGTGTGTGGAGATGTGTATAGGTGTGTAGAGGTGTGTACATGTATGTAGAGGTGTGTGGAGATGTGTATAGGTGTGTACATGTATGTAGAGGTGTGTGGAGATGTGTATAGGTGTGTAGAGGTGTGTGCATGTATGTAGAGGTGTGTGGAGATGTGTATAGGTGTGTAGAGGTGTGTACATGTATGTAGAGGTGTGTGGAGATGTGTATAGGTGTGTACATGTATGTAGAGGTGTGTGGAGATGTGTATAGGTGTGTAGAGGTGTGTACATGTATGTAGAGGTGTGTGGAGATGTGTATAGGTGTGTACATGTATGTAGAGGTGTGTGGAGATGTGTATAGGTGTGTAGAGGTGTGTACATGTATGTAGAGGTGTGTGGAGATGTGTATAGGTGTGTACATGTATGTAGAGATGTGTATAGGTGTGTAGAGGTGTGTACATGTATGTAGAGGTGTGTGGAGATGTGTATAGGTGTGTAGAGGTGTGTACATGTATGTAGAGGTGTGTGGAGATGTGTATAGGTGTGTACATGTATGTAGAGGTGTGTGGAGATGTGTATAGGTGTGTAGAGGTGTGTACATGTATGTAGAGGTGTGTGGAGATGTGTATAGGTGTGTAGAGGTGTGTACATGTATGTAGAGGTGTGTGGAGATGTGTAGAGGTGTGTACATGTATGTAGAGGTGTGTACATGTATGTAGAGGTGTGTGGAGATGTGTATAGGTGTGTAGAGGTGTGTACATGTATGTAGAGGTGTGTGGAGATGTGTATAGGTGTGTAGAGATGTGTACATGTATGTAGAGGTGTGTGGGGATGTGTATAGGTGTGTAGAGGTGTGTACATGTATGTAGAGGTGTGTGGAGATGTGTATAGGTGTGTAGAGGTGTATACATGTATGTAGAGGTGTGTGGGGATGTGTATAGGTGTGTACATGTATGTAGAGGTGTGTGGAGATGTGTAGAGGTGTGTAGAGATGTGTATAGGTGTGTACATGTATGTAGAGGTGTGTAGAGATGTGTATAGGTGTGTAGAGGTGTGTACATGTATGTAGAGGTGTGTGGAGATGTGTAGAGGTGTGTAGAGATGTGGATAGGTGTGTAGAGGTGTGTACATGTATGTAGAGGTGTGTGGAGATGTGTAGAGGTGTGTACATGTATGTAGAGGTGTGTATAGGTGTGTAGAGGTGTGTACATGTATGTAGAGGTGTGTAGAGATGTGTAGAGATGTGTACATGTATGTAGAGGTGTGTAGAGATGTGTATAGGTGTGTAGAGGTGTGTACATATATGTAGAGGTGTGTGGAGATGTGTATAGGTGTGTAGAGATGTGTAGAGATGTGTACATGTATGTAGAGGTGTGTATAGGTGTGTAGAGGTGTGTACATGTATGTAGAGGTGTGTGGAGATGTATAGAGGTGTGTAGAGATGTGTATAGGTGTGTAGAGGTGTGTACATGTATGTAGAGGTGTGTAGAGATGTGTATAGGTGTGTACAGGTGTGTACATGTATGTAGAGGTGTGTAGAGATGTGTACATGTATGTAGAGGTGTGTGGAGATGTGTATAGGTGTGTAGAGGTGTGTACATGTATGTAGAGGTGTGTGGAGATGTGTATAGAGGTGTGTACATGTATGTAGAGGTGTGTACATGTATGTAGAGGTGTGTACATGTATGTAGAGGTGTGTGGAGATGTGTAGAGGTGTGTACATGTATGTAGAGGTGTGTGGAGATGTGTATAGGTGTGTAGAGGTGTGTACATGTATGTAGAGGTGTGTGGAGATGTGTAGAAATGTTTAAAGGTAAGTAGAGGAGTGTACAGGTGTGCAAAGATGTATAGGTGTGTAGAGATGTGCAGAGATGTGTAAAGGTGTGTACAGGTGTGTATATGCGTGTTGAGGTGTGCTGAGGTGTGTAGAGGTGTGTAGAGATGTGTATATGTGTGTTGAGGTGTGTACAGGTGTGCTGAGGTGTGTAGAGGTGTGTAGAGGAGTGTAGAGGAGTGTAGAGATGTGTATATGTGTGTAGAGGTGTTTAGAGGTGTGTACAGGTATTTAGAGGGGTGTAGAGGTGTGTATTTG
>NC_139581.1:470000-475000 GCF_946808225.1 Silurus aristotelis
GCCCCTCCTGCAGGTGGTGAGCCCACGGGAAGTATATATATATATATATATATATTATGTAGATAGAAACAATTGAACAATTCTGAAGTAATGTGATCTTCACTGCTCCACAGTTGAAGGAGTTTTTGTCGTGTCTATATCATGCTACCAGAACACCTTTTTCACAAAATAACTAAGGCATTTAAAAAAACATTATTTTGCAGAAAACACACTGATCAAAATTAGAGAACAACAATGACTGTAGCATGGAAAAAGATTACAACAACGTGTTCTGAAGGTTACAACAGTCAGTAATTAGTAGGAAGTGTCCAGGCCTCTGCTCTGAATGACTTCAGCACATCTGCAGCCACAGGACAGCACCAGTCTCTCACACTGCTCTGGTGTGATTTTGGTCCACTCTTCTTCCAGTCTCCTCCACAGTTTGGTGACTGTAGTGGGTTTCTTGGCCATAACTTTGTCACCAAGGATTTTTCAGAGGTTCTCTATTGGGTTGAGATCAGGACTCTGGGCAGGACATGGCATTATTTCAATCTTTTCAGTTTTAAAGGAACTGCTTTACCCGTTTTGCTGTGTGACATGGAGCGTTGTTCTGCAGGAACACAGCGGGCTGATTGGGTGATGAACGCAGGGAAGGAAGAAGGTTGTTGTTGAAGAAGGTTCTGATTAACATTTGCATTCACTCTGCCATGTAGCTGTATAAGAGGCCCAACTCCTGCTGCAGAACACATGCCCCAAACCATCACACTTCCTCCTCCACTTTTCACTGACTTCTTTACACACTTTGGGTTCAGTCTTTCTCCAGTTTGTCGCCGAACATAATGTTTCCCATCGGACCCAAATAATTTAAACTTGCTTTCATCACTGAAGTGAACTTTGGACCAGTTCTCCTCTGTCCACATAACATGCTCCTCAGCAAAGCTTAGTCTAGCCTTTTGATTCTTTCTGCTAATGAGAGGTTTGATCACTGCAGAGTGGCTTTCAGTCCAAATGCTCTTAAACATCGAGACACTGTATGACGAGACAGATCCTTACCCTGTTCAGCGCTGAACTGGTGAGCAATTCCAGCTGCAGTGTGGAAACGAAGCCTATTGAGATCCTCCGCAGGATCCTGTCCTCTCTTGTATTTGTCCTCCGTGGACGACCAGACTTCTTGGCGGACTTGAATGAGTTTGTGATGATGTAAAGATTCAATATTCTTGAAATCACAGATTTGGAACGACCAACTTGTCTTGCTATGGCTGATAGGGTCGTCCCTTTGGCCTTCATCTGGACAACCTGCAGCTGGAGGCTTTCACTCACTTTAGAACGGCGCACCATCTTGCAGAGTCGGTGAAACTGGAAGTTAGGCTGCCAGTTAAATAGGGGTTGCCAGATAATCAAGGAAATTAGCACCAGGTACCAGATTAACACCAATAACTGAGAGAATCTAAAAGTGTTCTCTAATTTTGATCAGTGTGTTTTCTGCAAAATAATGTTTTTTTTGGAAATGCTTTAGTTATTTTGTGGAAAAGGTGTTCTGGTAGCATGGTATAGACACGACAAAAACTCCTTCAACTGTTGAGCAGTGAAGATCACATTATTTCAGAAATGTTCAATTGTTTATAAATTGTTCTCTAATTTTGATCGCCAGTGTGTGTATATATATATATATACAGTGAGTAAAATAAGTATTTGAACACTCTGCTATTTTGCAAGTTCTCCCACTTAGAAATCATGGAGGGGTCTGAAATTGTCATCGTAGGTGCATGTCCACTGTGAGAGACATAATCTAATAAAAAAAATCCAGAACTCACAATATATGATTTTTTAACTATTTATTTGTATGATACAGCTGCAAATAAGTATTTGAACACCTGAGAAAGTCAATGTTAATATTTGGTACAGGAGCCTTTGTTTGCAATTACAGAGGTCAAACGTTTCCTGTAGTTTTTCACCAGGTTTGCACACACTGCAGGGGGGATTTTGGCCCACTCCTCCACACAGATCTTCTCTAGATCAGTCAGGTTTCTGGCCTGTCGCTGAGAAACACGGAGTTTGAGCTCCCTCCAAAGATTCTCTATTAGGTTTAGGTCTGGAGACTGGCTAGGCCACGCCAGAACCTTGATATGCTTCTTACAGAGCCACTCCTTGGTTATCCTGGCTGTGTGCTTCGGGTCATTGTCATGTTGGAAGACCCAGCCTCGACCCATCTTCAATGCTCTAACTGAGGGAAGGAGGTTGTTCCCCAAAATCTCGCAATACATGGCCCCGGTCATCCTCTCCTTAATACAGTGCAGTCGCCCTGTCCCATGTGCAGAAAAATACCCCCAAAGCATGATGCTACCACCCCCATGCTTCACAGTAGGGATGGTGTTCTTGGGATGGTACTCATCATTCTTCTTTCTCCAAACACGTTTAGTGGAATTATGACCCAAAAGTTCTATTTCGGTCTCATCTGAACACATGACTTTCTCCCATGACTCCTCTGGATCATCCAAATGGTCATTGGCAAACTTAAGACGTGCCTGGACATGTGCTGGTTTAAGCAGGGGAACCTTCCGTGCCATGCATGATTTCAAACCATGACGTCTTAGTGTATTACCAACAGTAACCTTGGAAACGGTGGTCCCAGCTCTTTTCAGGTCATTGACCAGCGCCTCCCGTGTAGTTCTGGGATGATTTCTCACCATCCTTAGGATCATTGAGACCCCACGAGGTGAGATCTTGCATGGAGCCCCAGTCCGAGGAAGATTGACAGTCATGTTTAGCTTTTTCCATTTTCTAATGATTGCTCCAACAGTGGACCTTTTTTCACCAAGCTGCTTGGCAATTTCCCCGTAGCCCTTTCCATCCTTGTGGAGGTGTATAATTTTGTCTCTAGTGTCTTTGGACAGCTCTTTGGTCTTGGCCATGTTAGTAGTTGGATTCTTACTGATTGTACGGGGTGGACAGGTGTCTTTATGCAGCTAACAACCTCAAACAGGTGCATCTAATTTAGGATAATAAATGTAGTGGAGGTGGACATTTTAAAGGCAGACTAACAGGTCTTTGAGGGTCAGAATTCTAGCTGATAGACAGGTGTTCAAATACTTATTTGCAGCTGTATCATACAAATAAATAGTTTAAAAATCATATATTGTGATTTCTGGATTTATTTTTCTAGATTATGTCTCTCACAGTGGACATGCACCTACGATGACAATTTCAGACCCTCCATGATTTCTAAGTGGGAGAACTTGCAAAATAGCAGAGTGTTCAAATACTTATTTTCCTCACTGTGGATATATTAACCTGAGTAAACATGGCGTTTCTGTGTGTGTATGTATGTATGTGTGTGTGTATGTATGTGTGTGTGTGTGTATATGTATGTGTATATGTTATTTCTGTGTGTGTGTGTGTGTGTGTGTGTGTGTGTGTGTGTGTGTGTGTGTGTGTGTGTATATTAACCTGAGTAAAGACAGCGTGTTTACAGGTGGGATCGAGATTGGGGTTGTCGCGGTGCTCCATGGCGAGGCGGCGGTTGATGTAGAGGCGAGGCATGAAGCTGGGTTTACTCGACTCGGAGTCTTTCAGACACTGTATAATGAGAGCAGAGCGACGCTTCGACAGCAACAGGAACTGCTTTATATTCTACAGGAAGTAGAAATAATTAGAATCAATAATAATGATCAGGAATATTAATATCACTGACAGCTTTCATTATAACCATGATTAATGCAATAAAATCTAATCATCTGAGTTCTGCGCTCTGATTGGTCAGGAGGTGGTGATGAATTTTCTGCAGTGGCTGGGGCTCTCACTTTAATCTGGTTGAAGGTGCTGAGGCTGTAGTCCCATGCAGGTACCAGGTGAGGAAGCAGACTGTCCAGGACAGTAATAAACCTACACACACACACACACACACACACACACACACACACACACACACACACACACACACACACACACACAGAAATGAATACCCCTGAATTTACTGAATGTAAGAATATAATAAGTGAATCCAATACTGTGTGTTATCACATTAAGCAGTGTGTGCTACAGGACCTCAGGAGGACTGTGTTTTAATGTGTGTGTGTGTGTGTGTGTGTGTGTGTGTGTGTGTGTGTGTGTAACCTCAGGATCAGCAGTGTGCGGCGGTACAGGACGTCAGGCGGGGTGCCCTCCAGGCGAGGGAAGCGCACTAGATTTGGTGATTTGAACACGTCAGCGTTCAGACCCAGATCTCTTTCACAGGAGGATTTAATCTTCAGCCCTCTGATCCTTACATCAATTCCACCATCTAAGACATCACACACACACACTGCAATGAAGTCTTAATATCTTTAATAATAATGACTGATGATGATGATGATGATGATGTGTCTCTCACCTCTACACTCCTCAATTCGGATCTCAATGATGGGTAAGTGTGTGCTCATGTCCTCTAACACACAAACCTCACCGATCAGATTACTGTACACACACACACACACACACACACACACACACAATAACATTATTCAGATTAGAGCACCTGTGCACTTTACACTTAAAGCGTATACTTGTTATTCTACACAGTATTTACAGCTGAACAGCTCAACTATAATTTGATTTTTATCTTTAAAAACAGAAATACTCCAGTGAACATGCTGTACATTAGAGAGTCCGTATTAGTGAATAATCTGTACAGTTATAAATCACAGAACAGATCCAGGTGAATGTCTGGTCACTTCACTTCAGGAAGCAGATTATGATGATGATTTATGCAGGTAATAAACACCTGTATTTTGTAACAGGGGTGGAAATGTTTTATATCCGCTGTGGAGCAGGAGAACATCTACAGTGTACAGATCACTATGGAAACCTGAGGGATGTGGTTTCTGTCCCCATCTGAAACCTTTACACCACTAAATACACCACATGCACACTTCAGACCCCACAGTGATGCCACAGAGCTTCTCATACACACTTTATTGAGGAAGAGGAAAACATAATAATAACGAGGAGAGAAAAAAATAAGAAAAAACAGGACAGCTGAATAT